>NW_026857645.1:0-47651 GCF_026571515.1 Ruditapes philippinarum
ACGTTTTCAAAACAGCCGACAATCTTTCTGAATGCGTTCTTTTCTCTCTCACTTATTTTTGCATCAAGATGAACGCAATAATAATTATGAGGCCTATATATGGCGCGTAGTAATCTTTCAGATTGATCCATATCTCTGTAAGTCATGATTGAAAATGCAAGCGGGAAGTCTAGTTCCATCTGCGATAAAGGATGTTCAATGTATCCCCTGGATTCTCTAAACGCTTCACAGTTCTCAGTTTTTCCTACAAAATCTTCAGGACTATCTCTCTCTCTTGTATCTTGTGTATAAACCATTGCACGTTTTGCTTTTGAAATTTCATTTCGATTATTGAGAACTATTTTCTTGCAGTCAACATCAGCTACGTTTCTCCGAGGTCTATAATTAGCATGGTACACCTGCTTCCGGTAAGAAATAGAATCTTCTAATGTGATACCATGATTAAAATTCCATTTGAGGGCTTTGCTGTTAACAAGCGATTTATCGAAGAGCCATTGATTGCTGTCTTCAACGTACTTAAGCTGGTTTCCTACATCTCTTATGTATTTCAGTATATTTTGGATAAATATGAATGTCGCAATCAAGGTTACGAGAAACAAATACAGTTTGTTCCTTTGGAAACGTCGCATTTTAGTCACGTTGACGATAATAAAATGAAACTACATTTGAAACTAGATGTGCATTCAATAAAACGTCAATTAAATGGACTCCACGAGGTAAAAAAAACTAAAAAAGTTCTTACATAAATCAACTGGTTTACTTCAAGCAAAAAAGATATACAAAAGATAATTAAGATATATACTCAGAATTAAATTTAAAAAAATGTATTTTTATGTTATTCTTAGCCAAAGTTAGATAAAAAGTGAAAAGCGGTGCAACGCTCTTCAATTTTGGATCATTTTTCACTATAAGAATAATTATTCTGGAAAAGCAGAGTGAGTGAATGATCTGATATTTTGCAGTCTAGTTATATATCTAATGGAACATTAATCTCAAAAAAACTATGTTCAGTCCCATCATGTAAAAGAAAAAAACCTCAGTGGAGTCCCTTTAAAAAATATTTAAGAAACGACCTGCAAGAAAATCCCCAAATGCCATGCAAGTATCTAACAGTACAACAAAATACCTCCAGATCTTTGTCATTAAGAAAAACAACAGTTACTTATCACACACAAAAAAGTTATCCAATTTCACTTTCACACCACCCGAAAACATATATGTATGTTTATTTCAAATATATTCCGTATTTTCATTGACTGTTAACTTTGAATGTTTAAATATAGGGCTATTCAAATAAAAGGTGAGAGAAGGAATCTATCCATTGCTTTTCAAAATTGACTCTTAATTCAACATATTTTTTAATGATAGCATTTTTTTTTCAAACCGACAAAGACTCTTTGATATTTACTTTTTTTCTCATGTTACAAAAATTATTTTACACTATAATTACGACCTTATAAAATCATGGATATATACTCTATTAAAGAAAAGAAATTCCTATCAAACGACCTTCGGATAACCATACTTTTTGTGTTTATTTGTTTAATATGTATGCAAGGTATGTGGTTTACCGCCGCATTGAACGTAAATCGTAAATAATTAGCAGACAGTACTACAGTGTGTACTTTTTGTTAACATTCAATGGGGACACTGTTACATATTTTTTCAATGCATAACTTTAGAAGTAGGAGTTGAAACCCTTAAAGGCCCATGATGTCTTTTTTTGTCAAAACTTTTTATTTCATTTTTGTTTGGTATCTTGTTTCAGTTATCAAAAATACAATGTATTCATTTGCCATATGGATATTTTTTAAACTTATTTTGTTATGTTGGCAATTGGTATAATTATAGAAAAATAATATGAGCCGCGTCACGACAAAACCAACATACTGGGTTTGCGACCAGCATGGATCCAGATCAATTTCACCATCATCATCAATTTCATCATCATCATCATCATCAACAACATCATCATCAAAACATACTCATATATACAGATTTAGTGAAAGTTTTCAATGTAAAAAAATTGAACCAACTTTTAATACTTCTAATACATTTTCAGTGAGTGGTCTAAAGGTATGATCTTATAAATACAAGTTCAAAGAAGCCAAAAGTCTGCGTCCGTACCGGCCGTCGCAGAGTGAAGACCTCATATTTAAGTCACATGGTAAAATGATTCGAGGTTATCCTAATGCTAGAACAATGATTCGAAGATCGTTATTGAAATATCAATAAATGACAACGTGTTACACGTATAAATCTAAAAAAAAAATTTCTACGAAGTTTCAAAGATCGTATCTAGGGTATTGATCAGTGGAACAGCTTTAACCACAGCACATTTCAATATTCACGCAAGTTATAAGGAAAGGAATGGTTATGGATACAGCAATATACAGGTAAAAATATTTATTTGTTTATATGAAATGTTTTTTTTTTTATATTTATATGGACTTAGACGAAGCTTTACGTCCGCCCGCTAAACTCAAAAGGGAAAGCACCGTTTTAGTAATGCAATTTAAGATCTGCATTACATAATGACATAGTTATACCAAAACACCGCACAGACTGTGGTAAAAAGACTTTGTGTTACAATGGTGCAAATATTTGGAATAAAATATTCTTTGATATTCGTTCTTCTTATTCTCCGATATCTTTTAAAATGCAGTGTTTATTTGTAAATTATGTGTAAAAAGGAAATTGAATGAATGTTATTTTAATATTTTATTTATTTATTTATTTATTGTTTATTAGACATGTAAAACATACATATATATAATTAAAATTACACAATACAATTAAACATTAAAGAACATGTATAGCCATTCTAAAATAGAATTAGAGGAAACTGGGTTTTTTACTTTTAAGGGTGACAACTCTCCAGACTATAAAACAGGAGTATTTTATGCAATGCAGATTTGTCTCCCTTAGCTACACACTTTTCTTACACAACATGATACATTTGTATTTCTCTTTTATATACATATGATTCAGGTAAGATCACTAAAATTATCCTTGCTAATCCTATCGAAAATTCAAATAAAATGTAAAAGGATTTAAATATAATAATATGCCAAAATGTTCCACAGTTTAAATCATGGATGTAAAACAATGGTGTGTGATTGATCAAATTAACAAGGAAACCTTAGGCATTGTACTTTAACATTACATATAATATTAAAATAACATACTACAGGGGTTTTAAAGACACTAGGACATTATATCACATATGCAGTGTTTTTGTTACGGTTACTAATGATATAAAACAAGTTATCTTTTATTTAGGATGTTAAAGCAAGTTTTGGCCCTTACTTTTGCTATGTCTGAATTAAATAAAATGTACCCAACCTTATGAATATCTGTTGATTTATCAAAACCATTACAAAGTCTGTTTACCGACCTAATTGATGGTTATAGCCTATACGTAGAGAAATTTCTCTGTGAAAAAAATGATATCGGACATTGAGTTTAATGGTCATTTGTCCAGCATGTAACCACTTATTAAGTTCTAGACCATGTTGGGTAAGTAGTCAGTCGGTCACTCGTGGGGTTAATTGGTTGTAATTACCACAGATGGCAGTATCAGTGTTTGGACACCCCTATCTGCCCCTGGACCCCTACTACAACCCTAAAAAATAATTCAATTTGGCTCGTCCAATCACATCGCGTATTTCAACACAGGTATCAGACTGCAAAATGGCAGCGACAATTCAAAAAATAGCGTGAGACAGAAAAAAATCGGAATGATATTGATATTCGTTGGACTTGAATTAATTAAGTTGTGGAATTCAAGTTCTTTTTATTGATGTTAATGAATGATGCAGCGAAATCCCGCCGGAATGCGCCTCAGTCGCCGAAAAGACGATTTCCCGTGTTCCACATTGTTTGGCTAACATATAGTAGGCTTTTCACCTTTCTGTAACTATAATTTTGAGATATGACCAAAACATGTGTTAAAAAGCATAAAACAACAGAAATAACAATTAAGTGTAATGTTTATTTGATTGGGTTTTATGTCACACCGACACAGTATAGGTCATATGGCGACGTTCCAGCTTAAATGGTGGAGGAAGACCATATGTGCATTTTTTTTCAGGCACGAAGAAGTACCTGAGTGGAACCCCCAACGTTCCGTAAACTAGCTGGATAGCTTTCTCACATGAACAAATCCAAAGTCCCAAACGCATAGCGGTGAGGGGCAAGTACTTTGATGT
This sequence comes from Ruditapes philippinarum, assembly GCF_026571515.1. Lineage (NCBI taxonomy): Eukaryota > Metazoa > Mollusca > Bivalvia > Venerida > Veneridae > Ruditapes > Ruditapes philippinarum. The sequence continues at coordinate 4,212 of NW_026857645.1, forward strand.
CAACGACCTTAACCACTCAAAATTTGTGAAAAGCTCGACCATGATGGGCTGTTTGAAAGGTATCGACAAGGTAATAACCTATTGGTAGTAGTCAGATCCTAATGCGTAGCTGTAATTAGGAGCTGATTTTAATCAGATTGGTGTTTAATCAATCAGGCACAAAATATTATGACAACACATGTGTTCTAGTACTTGCCATATGTTATTGATTTAAATAAAAATCGAACTGACTTTAAGATATGAAACATATTTGTAAACATAAACGATCACTATCGGAACCATGTTTTGATTTCGTTCTAATGCCGACTTAATCCTTTTTGGCATGGTTCTAGCTTGAAGAGGAAAGGATTTTTATATGAAATTTTGGACTATTTGTCTGATTGCTTTTTTAGAACAGTATGTTTTAACACTGTATACTTTTTCATTATACGTTTATCTAATTGAAACTTGCATATAAATTACTTATAACTTATTCATATTATATTTGTGAAGTGCATCTATTTTAAAAGATATTTTGTTGATCTTTGAGTTAATTGATAGGGGTATTCTATTCTGCGTGATTCTTTAACTAGTAGTCTTTTTACCTTTAATTTACAGACGACGACTACACTTTTAGGCATGGATGAAGAAGATAATGACATCACATCTTAATGACGTCAATATGGGGATTCTCGGATACAAAAGTATTTTGAAGTCGGTTATAAGATGTCAGATTCATCATTTGGTATGTATAAGTTTCATTCACTTCTTTAAAATAAGCAAAGAATTATTTAGTTTTTTTTTTGGTGTCAATAGTAAAGTAATCTGCAATAATCTCCCGAACATATGAAACCTTTAACAAAATGGAGAAAAACGGAATCCCTTAAGAAATCCTTTAACGAAAACATTGGAAATGTTGAAGGCTCGGTCTGATTGAGCCTGTTTATGAATGGTACTGAAAAATGCAAGCTACCGACCACACAACGCACACTACCACCGGCTTATGCAGAATTCAACTATATAAAAAACGAGTATTAAAGTTAATTTTTCGGCCTGAGCTTTTGTCAAGTTGATGATGACGCTAAAATATTGTTAAGCAATATATTTTAATAATTCAGGTAGAGCAATTGGCAGCAAACACTGACGACGAATCGATATTTCTGACAGCGAGCGTGTCTGATGGCACCCTCAGCCATCTTGGTTCTGAAACTGGTAAAGATTTTCTGAAGAATCACGAGGATATAAAACTACAATTTCTTGGATTTTGTTTGCAAAGTAAGTAAGATTATTTTCAGATATGGATAGATCTTGTTTGTGTTATTGAAAAAAAAAACAACTTCTACCAAAGATGAACATGTACGGAAACAAAAACTAGGCATAGATAAACATATGCCAATTTAACTCACTTATACACAAAACCTTAACATAAAATAAAAATAACTATTTTGATCTCTCTCTCGCATGTTTGTTTTTTTCATTTTAAATTGTTAGATATCTCAAATATTGCTGACATAAGCCTGGACACCTAACGACTACATTTTTATTCAAGAAAATATGCCATCACATTTTGTTTCAGATCACTATGAAAAGAAACTTGAATTACAACGTCAAGAAAATGAATCTTTTTGTCAAGAAACATCCTTTCCAAATAATGGTTTAGATGAGAACGAAATATACACAGCAACTAAGTGTTACATACCAACAGGACTGAACATAATTGATAAAGTAACACCAAATTCATCATCTTTAAAATCACGGACATCATCGCCTCATATTAGATTTGAACCTTATGTATTCCAAAAACATTCGGGAAGAAAACAATTCAACAACTATCAAGGGGAGGTAAGAAACCACGTCTTTGGAAAGTCTGCATTTAATATTCCTTCAACTAGTTGGTCTAATGATGGAGATTTCAATGATCAAGAGTCTAGCAGTGACACATTTGAGACACATGCCAATTTCCATGTGTCTAAAGTAAAGCCAAATGTTCCACCGTCGATTAAAACAGATCAATGTAATTCAATAACTTCAAACAATTTACCCGTATCAAATCTCAATGACTTCGGCCATCCTTTAAAAGGAAAGGTAGAACATTCTGAAGAAAAAACAAATGTTAACTCAAGTGACAATGATATAAATTCAGAACGTGAAAATAAAAACGACACAAATAAGTATACGCACACTAAAGAATGGCAAAATTTTGTATTTACATCAAGTATAAAGACAAAAGAACCTATGATCAAAGATCACAACGAAAAGACGGAATCATCAAATATCAAAAGTAGTAAATCGAGACCCGACATGCAAGAAGTAATTGAAAAGTTACATTTGCAAAACTCTGTCGAAAATATCCAAAATAAATCAAATATACATAAGAGAGGAAATAAGAGTTCGATGACGAATTCGAATATCCATAGAAGAAGCACAAGTTTGGATTCTAAAGAAGACAGTAAAGGGTCATATGAACTGACCAAATTAAAAAATGCTACAGACGAACACAAAACTTCATCTTATACGTCCAAGCTGCGAAGTTCTAGATCCCTTTTAAGAAAACAAGAGGTAGATAAGGCTCTGAAGCTTGCCAAAGCAAGACTATCATTGAAAAAAGGAAGCATTGATCAAACAATTAGTTTAGGTGAGTCTCCAGTCGACACTTCTTACTCTGAAACTGACGAAGCTGAATCAGAAGGAAATCCTGAGAACAATATCGAAGATAAGAAAACAACTAATCAAGCATGGATTAAAGATATACTTTTGAAAAAATATATTAATGTACCGTCTGGACATGGAATGGTGTATAGTGAAAAGACGCTAAAGACATCACTTAGTTCACATGAATGTAATTCAGAATCAGAACCTGAAATTGTTGCAATAGAACCAGGCAGTGTTTTTGTATTCAAAAACAGTTTTGACCAAATGAAACAATCAGATAACGTGAGGCAGAACAAAGAGAAAGTGCTTGTTAAACATACAAAAAGTAAGTATAGACCTTTTTTATGATACAAAGCGTATGAATTTGTTCTTACTTTATTAAAACTATTAACTTTTTTTTTGAGAGTGTGCTTATAAGCTTATAGTCATCTAAACAATTGAACTAAAAGGTTTTAACCATTGGCTTGCTGGCGACAACTGATTCTACCAGCCAGCCCAGCCGCGCCAATTGATCGATATGTATACTGTTTGTTATTCAGTCAGTCCTTATTTTGAAAAATTTCCTTCACACAATGAACGGTTTTGTCCATTGAAGTGTTCCTGTTGTGATAGGGCTCATTACATTGAAACCCAAATATTGCGTTCATATAATGTTGTTAATGTTTTTTTGCACTTTTTAGAGACATGTAATGAAAAAGCAGCAAAGTCCTCAAGTGGTTGCGACGAGTTTACTCTCCAAATTACTTCTTCTAGAGATGGCAAGGATCGCAACATAAGATTATGTCCTGAAAAGTCATGTATTTCAAAGTTGTATTCAAATGGACCGTTTGAGGCTACAGAAAAACAACTTTGTGCTACAATCAATATACAGTCACAAGGAGGCAAGATCGATGAGCCTCAAGAAGGCAAGATCGATGAGCCAGAAAAAAATAAATTCGATAAATTTAAGAAAAATAAATCAGCACCTTGCTTTCCTGATGTAACAAATAGCAAGATAGAGGTTATAAAGAATAAAAGAAGAAGGTACCTTCTAAAGAAGAAGGCATCAGGTAATGCTGAATTTACGTCGAACGGAAGGAAAAAGGAACACAAGCAACGGAAAAGTAAGCAACATAAATCAGTAAAACATACCATTTTATAGATTATGATCAAATTGTTACTTAAATATTTAAAGAAGATTTGCTTTAGGTAAAATGTACATTTATCAAATTTATTAAATGAAAGTTACGAAAAGAATTTAACAAATTGAAAAGAATTTTAATCTTCCTAAATTTACTTCTTTTGTCATCAACTCTTTTATACCTATATAAATGTTTAATGAAAATTCTAAATGCAAGGGTAAAAGAAACGATAGTTTACAGTAAACGTATTTTTAACATGACTTGCAGGAAATACCTCTAGAAAACGGCGAATCAGCGAAAAATACAAGAATGACATGGACGATGAAGATAGAGAAGTGTCAAGGTCACGATGTTGCACCGATAATCAAGCTGAGACCAGTTTTGGAGATTCCGATATAAGACGTAGTGGTAATCTCATTCTCCCTCCAATATTCACTAAACTCTCACTTGATAATGAAAGGAACTCAATAAAAGATGTAGTAAACTATAATAATTCAACTAAGTCAAAGTCAGGTATTCTGATGAAAAAGATTCATTTTCAGCAAGATGAGATGTCTGATGAAGACCAAAGGTACGACTCTATTGCACAAGCAAAGGTAATAAATGGGTTGAAACAAATGCGTGATCCGACAAAAGAACCCACACATGCTGATCATCTAAGGGAAAAACAAGTTTTAAATGATGGACAAAATCATAGTTCATGTACAGAAATTGATATGGAATGTGAGTATACTAAGGCACAAAAAGTAGAGACATTGGAACTGAAAGAGAATAATGGTACTATGGGTGATAATGCCAATAATATGCCAATAATGAGTAATACTCAATATCAATCAAATTGCGCACAAACATATACAAAAGAACGCAAAGGAAAAGATGATCATGATGATGAATCAATCAAAAGCTTGAGTGTTAAAAAGAATGCCTACACGGATGAAAATAAAGATTATGCATGTATCACATCTCGCCACACCCACAAAAAGAAATCATATGCAGTAAATATATTTGAAACTTTTGGCAAACCGTTTGAAAATACTACATTCCCTGTTCAACCAATGTGTATTGAAAATCAAATAATGGATACAAATAAGTGCAATGAGAGCAAAACTGGCTTTGACAATGGTGAATCGAAGATGGATACTGGACAGTTTGGAGCTTCATCTGCTCTTAAAAACCAACTGGCTATAAATAATTCCAACATTGATGCACTTAAAAGTGACAAAAGCAGCTCCGATAAAATAACAAATCAAAATAAAGAATCATTTGAAGAAGAATATCACAATGATAAAGTTCAATCAGGAAAGCATGGTACCGAGGAATCATGTAGTCAATATGATCTAGTCAAGAACTTATATGACATAGAATATGTGTCCAAAACCAAATCTATTTCAGTTACATTACCATCATTGACTGAAACAATATCATCAGTAACATCTTCATTATCATCAGCATCGAACTTTTCCCTACTTATGAAGACACCATCCTTAGTCACTGTCCCAAAGTCGACATCAAATATATCACCAACATTGTTAACATCACAAAGTTTGTCATCACCCAACGCATCATTACCATGCTATTCTAAATCAGACTCATCATCTGTTTCAGGAGAGGAATCAGAAATAGAACAAACGGTTAATTATAATGGTGAGAAAATGTAGAATAAAGTCACGTCTGTAAAGGATTAATGTAATACATTTTTTAAAATGTAGCTGACACAAGAACTCCTTCAAGAATATAATACCAAATTAGTTTGATACACCTTATTTTTATGCATTTTAGTATATTTAATTATCGGTTGCAATTGCAGAAATTGCTATAGAATATTTTTTCATGTAGCGTCCCATTTTTGAAATGACAATTTGCGTCAAACAGAACATTTCAATATTTTTTCTCAATAAGTTTATCGATATATTGTCCATATTATTTAAATATATGAAGCACTGGAAAAGTGAAAATGGTTTGAAAGATTTTCTTAAAATCAACCATAATAAAACATAATGTAAGACAAGAAGATAAAAATGTGATTTATAAATATAAACAGAAACTCCTTGATAAAGAGAGGTTTATCCCCTCGAAACTTTGGAGGTATAAACTTCGAGACTGCAACATTTTCAATTTTGGCGTGTTGGACTTTCTTTAGGGATTCTGTTTTTGTCTATATTATTTTGATAATTATTATTTACATGTTTCCAGAATGATTTTAACATTTTAATGATCGCTCTTTTTCAGATATTGAAAACGTTTCTAATCACACTTTAGAGTCTTTTGGAAAAGAGAGTCAAAGCGAAATAGATTTAAACACTACAAAAATTGATTCAAACATGGAACGACAAAGAACAGATTATGACAAAATGAATGACGTGATTATCGTCAAAAATAAAGATGAACATCAGATAGAAACGTTAAATTCGCATTTTCTCGACAGTGAGTATTTATCTTGAGCTTTGCATGTAAACGAGAATGATATTGAATTCGTATAATATCATTTTCTAATCCATATAAGAAAGTATCGCAATAGTTTAACATATGTTTTACTTTACTTTTATTTTAGGTCTTCATACAAACTACACATGTGATACATGCGACAGGACATTTCAATGTAAATCAACATTATCAGACCACATGACCATTCATACTGGGCAAATAATACTGCATAAAAAGGATGAACATGAAATTGATTTTATATCAGAAGGAAGTGAGAATATGAATCCAAGAGATATTGAAGTGCAAGAAGCTCATAAAGAAATAAGAAAGCAAGAAGAAGAAGAAAAACTCTCTATTTTCGAAAACCTTTGCCAAGGTAAAGGCTTTGATAAAATGCATTTAAATATTTCTGCTCCGGTAGGGAAAAATAACCCAAAGAAAAGGAAACGCGTTACGAGAAAATATGTAATGGAGAATCGGTCAATATTCCACTCGAAAAGACCTAGGCGATTTTCTTGTTTGTTTTGTGGCAAAAAATTTTGTATGGAAGCAAGTATGGAAAAACACATCAGATGGGATCATTTCACAGAAATACACTCCGCGTGCTGCGTGTGTGGTGCCAATGTCACAACAACAAATCCAAACATAAACATTTCTGGAATAAGAGGGAGTTTAAATGGCAATATATCAAAAAGGAATGATGGTGATTGTACTTTTGGACCTAAAGCAAGCGATTTTCATTTGAACGATGGAAATGTTCACACAAAGAAAGAAGCTATGTGTGAGAGGTGTAAGGAATTGCTGCACGCCCAATCAGATTCCCAATCTGACGTTTACGAAAAGAATCAAGCTGAAAATATCAGCTCGTCAAATGAGGTTTATAAAGCAGAAATTGAAAACAATTATGTTGATAACGGGGGAACAGTTACAAACAAAAATGCACAAGCGAGCTAAGTGAAAAAGTGATCCCTTCTGACTGAAACACTGAAACTCGTATCCTGACCAAACATTATGGTGAACATTTTGAAGGCCAGGATTGTAAAAAATATTTTACTACGAGGGCTGAATCAAATTACAGGCAGCATATATTTGACATTTATTCTTTAATCTGGCATTTATAAGGATTTCTGATCAGAAATATCGTATCACGCGTATATTTCATCCGAGAAAGAAACGTTTTAAATGCAAATCTTACAAGAAAATGTTTATTTATAAAGCATGTCTAAACACCGCATTTGATCAAGGGCGATTCGGTCTCCCATTTGTGTTAATTTTAAAATCATTTACATAATTTCAATTTTCATGGTCTACGGACTGACTTTCCATCGTAGCTGCAAAAGTAAATCTTTTCACTCAATATTATATTTCAGTTAATGCAAATTTAAAATGGGTTCGGATAAAACAAGTCAAACCTTGTGAAACAAGTGCGATGATTTATCTCTTTATAAGCTCATCGATTAATCATTCTTTCCTAAAAGCTTTGATGACATGATTATAGAAAAATATTCAAGTTGTATACATAGATAAACGATATAAAAGATATATAATGACTGTAAGCTTAATGCGTTACCTTCCGGGATCAAGATTGATATAATTAAGTAAAATTTTCATGCCCAAAAAAGATCACTTTGATAACAGTCTTCTAAATAGATTGTGTCTACATGTTTGATGAAAATAATTTCAAAAGAAATTTGTTGACCTGTTGACTTTAAAAACACAATAATGGACAATTTTGCATTTTGGGAGTAAAAACAAAACAAGAACAAAGATCAAAGGCAACGTTCACAGGATGCAGCCACCCCGACACACCAAAGTAAGGCACACAGAAGGCACCAAACAAAAACCCGGAGTGGACACAAGGGCGGCGAGGAACATGTAATATGTGAATGTCAAGCCATTGATTTTATGACTTTCAGTTAGGTGTTTTGACTTTTTGACTTGTCACTTTCTTGCTGGTTACTGGGTAAAAATCTTTGCTGTATATTTTACACATTGGGTTAACAAGATTTGTTTTTAATTTCAAATGAACTGCGTAATTTTGCAATTCAATTTTCCCTTATAAAATTTTGTTAATATCATCATCCAGCAACATATATCTTTTATAAGATTTCTTTTTTATTGAACAGTTAAATTGAGTACTAATTTAAAAATCTATTTCAAACGTGGTCACAGCCTCATAGAGGTCTTTTCGTCTAATTTTATTTGTAATAACTACTTCATGGTTTTATATTATTTATTTTCTTTAAGGTTTTACGCGCGTTTCTCTGTGCTAAATACTGTATGAGTGGATATTTATACGTTGCACAAACTTTGCGAATGTCAAAATGCGTGCGGAAATATTTGCAAAAATATGATTTCTTGAATTTAATACTGTTTTTGTGGTATCATTAATCAAGCAGGTACATGTTAAGATCATGCCGTGATTGTAATCGTTCTATTCAGTTGTTTAATAACCTTATTATTGACACAATTGTTTAGAATATACATTAGGACCTGATCACACATTTCTTTGTCATATTTTGAAACATTATTTTGTTATATGAATAATCTATTGCGTTATTAACACATAAATTGTTTTATTAAATTATTTGTAATTTGTTAAGACCAAACTTAAACAAACAAGTAATGAGAAAAATTAACCTCAGTGCCTTAACAGTCAAATTAATTCATGTAAGATATGCTGTGTGTAAACGCGTTTTAAAATGATATAAGAAAGTTTGCCAAAAAAAGGAATAATTTTTGTGCGATAAAATATATGCGAATAATTTCAATTAAAAAATCGCAAATATTTCCACGTCGCAAAAGTAACCACTTATACAGTAGATGATGTTTTGCATTTTCTATATTTATCAAGGCTGAAAATAAAAAAAACATATTCGGTGAGTGTTGTTTGCTTTGATTTATTCTAGGAGAAATGTTTTAACCTTTTGAACGAACCCTAGCTGAATGTAGCTTCATATCGCAAACATAAAAACGCCAGTTTTAAGTTTGACTTATGATGTACATATAATGTACATTCGAAAACGGTATAGTTGCTATGCATGCAAACGTCTTACGTTTTATGTTTTATCTATAAATATGCTCTGATTTGCTCCTTCTATAGATATTAGAGCTAATTAAAGATTTGAAGGCTCTGATAAAGTTGTCAACTTATCAAATAATTATCGAGAAGCAGCGCATACAACATTTCTAAATACTTGATGATATACAGACAAATATGTAAAATAATGTCCAAAGCCCTTACCGAAGCAATAAATCCAGGAGATTTCCTCGTGGCATGGTCCTTTTTAGGACCGACGATTTGTTCTTTCTGCATATAAAGTGTATACATTTTCGGAAAACACAACATTGCTGGAGCCAACGGTTGTTTAAACACTATCTGATTCCTTTGCAGATTCGATTTTATACTTGTTTGAAGGGTCTTCCTTACACAATAAAAGGCCAAAAACCCGAACCCAAGCGTGGCATGGTCGTTTTTTTGATCGGCGATTTTTTTTGCTGTATATAAAGTTGGAAAATATACCATATTCTCGAGCGAACAGTTTAAACACAATTTGTCTGATTCCGTTGCAGATTCGATTTTGACTAGATTGGAAGATCTTCCCTAAGTAATATAAGGCTTAACCCAAGCAATTAATCCGAGAGATTTTCGATGGCATGGTCGTTTTTTGTACCGGCTATTTGTCCTTTTTGTATATAAAGTTTATGCATTTTCGGAAAATACACCATTTTCTCGGACAAAGCGTATAAAATGATTTGACTGATGCCATTACAGATTCGGATTTGCACAATTTAGAGGGCCTCGTTACTTAATATAACGCCCAAAGTGGTAACCCAAGCAAAAACTATGGGTGATTTACGCAGTGTATCGTCGTTTTTTGGACCATCGATTTCTTCTTTCTGTCAATAAAGTTTATACATTTTCGAAAAAAACCCACAACAACAACAAAATATCATTTTCTCAGGCCAACCGTTTGACCACCATTTGACTGATTCCATTGCAAAGCACTTAACCAAGCAACAGATCCAATAGGCCCGCGTAAAGTGGACGATTCTTAGACCGGCAATTAGTTTTTTCAATAAATTTTCGAAAAAAAAAAAACATTTTCTCGAGCCAACAGTTTAAACCATAGGTGTTCGGCGCGTTGATTGAACAATTATTACAAATAATAATATAATTTGATCATATTTATATGTGCAATACAAAAAAATATTCATTCATTTCGAATAAACTGCCGTTTAGTCGGGTAATTTTGACAAAAACCCAGCGGTCAGGTCTCTGTCGAGTTACACTTGCGGTGACTTCGAGATTACATATCTTCTTATTACTTGAAATGATTGTATTGACAGCTTTAAATCCTTTAAGAGTAATCAATTCCCTACCATTTGATACCAAGATATTTAAAATTGGTGAAAAAATGTTATGTGAAAATGGAGTTATGGAGTTCATATTAAGATGAGTGCTGAAAAATGAGCGGCGAGTTGCACACCTTTACTAAATATATATTATATCATTTTTTTTATTTTTTGTGGGAGATGAAGGTAATTGAATTAAAAGCATGTACCAAATATTAAAACATGTTTAAAATGAAAAATACTACAGTTTACAATGGTTTTGAGAGGTAGAGGGGTTGTAGAGTTTGTGAGGGGGGGGGGGGGGGTGGCCCGGTCGGGGGTAGTGACCAATCAACGCGCCGAACACCTATGGTTTAAACACCACTTGTCTGATTCCTTTGCAGATTCGATTTTGTACATGTTTTGAGGGTCTTACTTACATATTAGAAAGAAAGCCCAAAGTCCTAACCTAATCAATATGTCCATGAGATTTCTGCGTGGCATGGTCGTTTTTCTAGACCGGCTATTTGTTCTTTCTGTATATTAATTAACGTAAAAAGCTACATTTTCTCGAGCCAACCGTTTTAACACAATTCGTCTGATTCTTTTGCAGATTCGATTTTGTACAAGTTAGAGGGTCTTTTTTACCGATTATAAAGCCCAAAAGTCAAATCCAATTAATATGTCCATGAGATTTCCGCGTGGCATGGTCGTTTTCTGGACCTGCAATTTGTTCTTTCTGTGTATAAAATGTATACATTTTAAAAAAAGAACCCCACCATTTTCTCGAGCTAACTGTTTAAACACTTGTCTGATTCCTTTGCAGATTCGTTTTTGTACATGTTTTGAGGGTCTTACGTACATTTTAGTAAGCCCAAAGCCCTAACTTAATCAATATGTCCGTAAGATTTCCGAGCGGCATGGTCGTTTTCTTGGCAGGCTATTTGTTCTTTCTGTATATCAGTTATCATAAAAAGCTACATTTTCTCGAGCCAACCGTTTTCACATAATTCGTCTGATTCTTTTGCAGATTCAATTTTTTTAAACCGATTATAAAGCTCGAAGCTCAAATCCAATCAATATGTCCGTTTAATTTACTTGTGGCGTGGTTGTTTTCTGAACAGACAATATGTTCTTTCTGTATATAAAGTGTATAAATTTTCCGAGAAAAAAACACCATTTTCTTACACATAATAATTTCCAAAGCCAAAGCCCGATCAATATGTCTGCTATATTTCTGCGTGGCAAGGTGGTCGTTTTCAGAGCCGGCGATATGTTCTTTCTGTATATTATTTATCGTAAAAAGCACTATTTTCCTGAACCAACCGTTTTTACACCATTTGTCTGATTCCTTTGCAGATTCGATTGTGTACAAGTTTTGAGGATGTTTCTTACACATCATAAAGCCCAAAGCCCTAACCTAATGAATATGCCCGTGAGATTTCCGAATGGCATGGTCGTTTTCTGGGCCGGCGAATTGTTTTTTCTGTGTATACATTATCATAAAAAGCTTTACTCGAGCCAACCGTTTTAATACCATATGTCAGATTCCTTTGCAGGTTCGATTTTGTACAAGTTTGGAAGGTGTTTCTTACACGTTATACCCCCAAAGCCCTAACCCAATCAATATGTCCGTGAGATTTCCGCGTGACATGGTCATTTTGTTCTTTATGCATATAAATTTCGTAAAAAAATCATTTAATCAAGCTTATCGTTTAAACCGATCGATCATGAAACAGTTGTTGTACAACTTTATAACAATGAAATTAAATAGTTTGTAGCAAAAATGCGCCTTTGAGAACGTCCTTACAGGAATTTACGTCATGTACAGTTAACCATTGTAAAAAAAACCGCTACACACTTAAAAATCATATGATATAGTAGAATGTTTTAGTTTACAGGATCCCTTGACAGCAATATGAGACTCAATGTCTTAACGGAAGGAAAGTGAAAGGAAGAGGTCCGCGCAATGTGGATGCTTTAAGCGATTAGTTCTTTCAGTATATAAAACGTAAGACATTTACGTAAAAAATATTTTATATCGAATCGTTAATAGACCATTTGTTTGACTCCTTTGCAGATTCGATTTTGTACTAGATTTGAGAGTGTTCGGTACATTGTATAATGCCCAAAGCCCGAACCCAAACAATATGTCCTGGCATTGTCATTTTGTGTACCGTCGATTTGTTCTTCTTGTATATTAGTTATCATAAAAAGCACCATTTTCTCGAGCCAACCGTTTACACACCACTTTTCTGATTCCTTCGAAGATTCGATTTTGTATAAGTTTGGAGGGTCTTTCTTACACATTATAATGTCCAAAAGCCCTAGCCTTGTCAATTTTTCGGTGAGATTTCTGCATGGCAAGGAGGTCGTCTTCTCGAAGTCCTGCAACTGAAACATTCTACTATATCATTAAATTTTTTAGTACATAGCGTTCATTTTACAATGGCTAACTGTGCATGTCGTCAATACCTGCCAAGGCGTGCTATTAGGCGCATAATTGTGCCATTTAATTACCTTCTGATAAAGTTGTAAGACAACTGTTTCGTGATCGATTGGATTACACGGCACTATGAACTTACCATACCGTTTAAAATCTGGTACATTCTACCCGAGCCTACTAATTTTCTTTCCTTGCCATTTTGGACGTCCTTCTATATCGGTTCTATATCTTTTTTTGTCTTCATTAATTTTCTTTTTATATAAAACTTACAATCATTAACAGTTAACATACTGTTGTTACATGTATTAAACAAAACATATTACATTTTTTCGTTATATTTATTTTTCAATGCTTTTGTAAACTGTTATGTAACACGTACCCGTATGCACACAGGCACGTACACCTGGGTACGAGCACATGCATTCACCCGCATGAATACGCAAAAATACACGCATTCAAGCACTCACGCATTCCTCCCTCGTGCTCAAAATACATTATATCATTTTTTGTATGTGAATTTTAAACAGTGATAAATGTAAGCCTAAAAGTATGGTTTTCTTTTATTTTACTCTAGATTTTTTAATTTTAGCCGTTGGAAAGCCATTACTTAGTAGGTATTCATCATAATTTTGAGAACAAACATGGCGTTGTCCATATAGCATGTATAGCAAGTAAACTGGCAAAACAATCTTGTACGTTTTAAACTCTGTTATTTACAATTTATATGTTTCAGATGACTTCAAACATTTTTCCTAACAAAATTCTACAATTTGTTTTACTTCCACGGACAACGATATTTTGTAAAAATCAGAGAAATAGGGTTGAGAAGGAAAGCACTGACTTTGGGAAATCCTCATGCAATATAATATTGTGTAATCTGTTAGTATTGTAATTGATTTAGTGTTTTGTAACCTAATGTTGTTACCTAAAAATATGTTGGCCATGTGCCTTAATAATAGAACGAGTACAACAACAACACAAGTGTTTCTCAATTTAGAGTAAAACGAATGTTTCCAACCCCATTAGAACCTTATTGACCCTAAATTCTACAGTGGCGATGAGAAAAACGTTAAAGCAAATTATCTGCTACATGGTTTTGTGGTTCTATGTACATTATATGCAACGAAATTACTGAACTTTGTTTTATCCGAAATTGATTGTCCAAAATCATGTCATATTGAATTGGCAAAATTGATCCATTCCACTTTTGAAGCGAATCCTGGACTTGTGAGAGATTTGACATTTCCTGTCTTACCAAAGGACAAGTCATACGATGAGTTAACAGTACTATTATCGGGTCACTTCAATCCTGCTCCACTTGTTATTGCTGAAAGGTTCCGTTTCTGGAAGCGCGACCAAAGGGCGGACGAAAGTATTAGTGATTTTAATGTGAATTTACGAAAGCTTTCACAACATTGTAAATTTGGAGAGGGATTAAATGATGCACTTCGAGATAGACTAGTTTGTGGGTTGACAAATGTAAATATTCAGAAACGACTCTTGAGTGAGAAAGATTTAACGTACGAGAGGGCTCTTCAGTTATCTATCTCTATGGAATGTGCACAAAAGGACGTTAAAGAGTTGCATCAAACAGCAGGCGGCGCTGCATCTATGCATAAAGTGGCATCTAGTTTTAACAAGAAACCTGTACAAATAAAAAAGGACCTGATTCAAAGGGAATGTTACAGATGTAATCGTAAAAACCACACCCCAGATGCTTGTCGTTTTAAAGATGCGATCTGTAACTTTTGTGGTAAAAAGGGACATATTTCGCCTGCATGTAGGACAAACAAGTTTGACAATGTTCCGAAAAAGCAAAAAGGACATAAAAGTAAAAATAAAAAAGGGCAAGTTCATGGTATAGAGGAAGAAGATTTAGATCTTGGACATTGCTTATTTCAAATGGATCATGATGATCAGGGAAATTATAAGAAAGTTATCTGGGTAACTCCTACTGTGAATGGACAAATCTTGAAAATGGAACTAGACACAGGTTCGGGGGTGTCGGTAATATCTAAGCAGAATTGTTTAAGACTCTGGCCAAGTGCGGAATTGGAAAAAAACTGATATACAACTGAAAACCTATTCTGGGGAAGTGTTGAAACCAGTTGGATGCATGAAATGTACAGTAGAACAAAATGGGCAATGTGAAATGCTGAACTTGTATGTAGTGGAACATGGTAGTAGACCGTTGTTCGGACGCGAGTGGTTACGGAGGTTACAGTTGAATTGGCATGAAATTAAGTCACTCAATTCAGAAGTGAATAGTATTGATGTCAATGAAAAAGTTAAAAATTTGAAGTCTAAATATGCAAATGTTTTCAAAAGTACTTTAGGCAAAGTAAATGGCTACAAAGCTACTTTAAAACTGAAGCCGAATTCAAATCCAAAATTTATTAAAGCTAGGACTGTGGCATTTGCAGTAAAGCCTAAAATTGAAGCTGAGTTAGAACGTTTAGTAAGTGAAGGTGTTCTTGAAAAAGTTACTCACAGTGAATGGGCTACTCCTATAGTACCAGTTCCTAAGTCAAATGGGGACATTAGGATATGTGGTGATTTTAAAGTCACCATCAATCCAGTCTTAGAAGTCGACCAACATGCTCTTCCGCAAGTTGAACATATCTTCGCATCTCTAGAGAAAGGCAAGAAATTCTCTAAATTTGACTTAAAAACGATTACTTGCAACAAGAAGTTGATGGTGAAAGTAAGAAGTTCTTAACGATATCAACTAATAAAGGTTTATTCCGGTACAACCGTCGCCTCCGAGCCAGCTATATTTCAACGGTTAATTGAACAGATCATGGAAGACATTCCTAATGTTCAAGTTATTCTTGAGGATATGATCATAACGGGATCTGATGACAAGGAACATCTTGAAATCCTTGAACAAGTATTAAAGAGGTTAGACGAGTAGGGTCTCCCAGTAGATATAGAAATTTTAGAAAATTTATGGAGCCAAAAGTTTAATTTTGTGCGCATGAAATTGATGCGGATGGACTCCACAAGACAGATGCAAAAATTACTGAAATTGAAATCACCTGAAATTAAATTGAAAGATCTAGATTTTTTGTTAGTACGTTTATGCCAATTCCTTGAAAACTCTTAACGTTCTTCATCCTTTACCATTACTACAGAAAAATCACGTTGAATTGGCAAGTGATTGTGATAAAGCAGTTCAGACAGTCAAGGAAATGATCACGTCAGATCTTTTTTTGGTCAATTATGATCCAGACTTACCAGTTATTTCAGCTTGTGATGCGATTTCTTTCGGATTTGGGGCCGTACTTAATCATAGACTGCAGAATGGAACAAAACGACCAATTGTCTTTGCGTCTCGTAGTCTCTCATCTGCAGAGAGAAACTGTAGTCAAATAGATAAAGAGGGCTTATCGATAGTTTGGGGAATTTAGAAATTTCATCTATATGTAATTGGTCGAGAGTTTCTGTTGATTACGGATAATAAACCTCTCTTGTCGATTTTTGGTCCGAAGAAAGGCATTAGTTCTACTACAGCTGCTCGACTGCAACGATATGCCTTATTTCTCAGCGGATACCGTTTCCAAAAATCAAAGCATCACAGTAACTGTGATGGATTATTTAGAATGCCATTGGAGTATGTTGAAAGTCATCAGTTAGATGAAACTGACATATTTTACAGTCACCAGTTTGAATTACCTATTACAAGCAATCAAGTTGCTTTAGCAACACAAAGAGACTTAGTTCTGTCAAAAGTGTATGAACATGTAATTAAAGGAAATGAAAAGTGAAATGTCAAGAGTATATGAAACTTACAAAACTAGATTCAAAGAACTTTCTGTACACCAAGGTTGCCTAATGTGGGGTATATGATTAGTCATCCCACAAACATTAAGACAAGCTGTTCTTAATGAGGTACATGTTGGACATGTTGGTATAGTTAAAATGAAGTCCCTTGCTCGTAGCTATGTGTATTGGCCTGGAATAGACACTGATCTAGAGAGCATCGCACAGTTATGTTCTGGGTGCATGATGTCAAAGTCCAGTCCACCGGAAGCACCAATACACCCGTGGGAATATCATAGTAGACCATGGTCTCGAGTTCATGTTGATTTCGCAGGTCCATTTATGGGATACATGTTTTTTGTGTTAGTTGACGCTTATTCAAAGTGGCCAATAGTTAAATTATGCAAACAACAAGCACTTCGAAGACAATAGAGATTTTGCGATCAATAACTGCAGATTTTGGTATTTGCGCGACAACTGACCTCGTTTCATTAGTAATGAATTTCAGAAATTCTTAAGTCAGAATGGTATTAAACATATTAGGGGAGCACCATATCATCCAAAAACAAACGGATTGGCGGAGCGATTTGTGCAAACATTTAAACAAGCATTAAAAGCTTCAAAAATGACTCTGGAACTTTACAGACATAATTATCTACATTTTTAATGCAGTATAGAAATAGTGAGCATAGCGTAACAAAGAACTGATGTTTGGGCGTACACGTACTACTCGTTTCGACAAATTCAGACCAAGTTTACAAAATCGTGTTGAGAAAGCGTAATCGAAAATCGTAAGATCTACATCTGATAGACATTATTCAGTGGATGATACTGTTATGATACGTGATTATCGTGAAAAGTATGAGAAATGGATTCTAGAGGTAATTAAAACGCAAACTGGTCCGGTCTCATATAGAGTAGCGATTAGTCCTGGGGTAACATGGAAACGGCACACAGATCAGATTCGAGCAGCTGATGTTTATCCGTCAAGGTTACAATTACAAGATCCTGATTTGGTAGTTACTGAAAGACCATCTGAGATTCCGGCTGAAGTTATTGAGCAACCAACAAAGATACCAGTTGTTCCTAAAACGTCTGCAAATCTGCCTGTTCATGAGCTTCGACGTTCAAGTCGCACAATAAAGAAACCTGATAAGTTAAATTTGTGAATCAAATTAGTGTTAAAGGGGCATAAAAATCTCCTAAGTGTGAATTGTGTGCTAATTGAAGAATCATGTCAGCAGATATTTTTATTTTAATCAAGTTTAATAGTCATTAGAAAAAAATTGGTGTACACTTCGTAAAAGTTTTTGTTTTAAACGTTATTTTTCTTTTACTGCTGTACCTAATTTTGTGCTGTAATTGTTATAGAGTTCTGTTACTTGTACAAAGTTAAGCAAATGTGTTTATACAAATAATGTAGTGTTTATTTAGTTAGAACTATTTACCACTTACTTTCAGTTAATTAACAAGAGTGACATTTAAATAGTCTTAATATTGTGGAACAGTTTATTATCAAGAAAAAAATGATAACTGTTAAATAAGTATGGGGGTATATGTAAGGTATTGTAATTGATTTTAATTAGTGTTTTGTAACCTTATGTTGTTACCTAAAATATGGTGTCATGTGCCTTAATAATAAAACGACTACAACAACAACAACACACGTGTTTCTCAATTTAGAGTAAAACGAATGTTTCAATCCCCTTAGAACCTTATTGACCCCTGAATTCTACATACATGACATAATCCAGGAATAATAATAATCCGTTGTGTTCTCTAAGTGGGTCTTGAACCCTTTCCGCTTAAGTGAACTTACACTTAAGCAGAATATTATATTCTGACTTCCTAGTCTAAATCTTAAACTCTTCCAGCTAAACACATATCATTTTATTGATGAAGCTTCGCGCGTTTAAACGGCTGCAGAAATTCTCTCAACAACCTGAAATGGCGACTGTAAGTACAATTATGTTTCTTTGTCTTGTACTTGTAGCGGTTTAAAAATAAGTTTTTTATGTTGTCTTTAATAAACGAGATCTAGTATTTAAGATATATTTCAGGTATATCTTTTAAATTCACCACTGTAGCGCTTACAGCCAATCACAAATACATATATTTAATATTTGTAAGATAAACGAATAAAAATGAATTATTTCATATATACGCATGTATAATTATTATTTCCATATATTCGAAACAATTAATATAGTCTATACATGATATATAGATACATTTTCTATACCTTTAGAATGTAACTCTATGAAATATTAAATTATGAATATGGATTTTAAGTTAAAGCAGGTACGTATATTAATATACGTGCCTGATTAAAGTCAGATTACAGAGGTATCACGTAAATCAGGTGAATATTTTTGGAAAGTGTTCCACCGAAGTTGCATGGAAACCACAAAACCCCGATTTGGAAACCATTTTGAGGTAAATTTTTATATGTTGTTGGATGTCGTCTTTTTTTGATATTTTGTGTATATAAAATATATAAAAGTGTGTAGGAAATGGCAATTAGAAAAGCAATAAATCATTCATTACAAAACTTAACACAATTGATATTGTGATGTATTGCATGATAAAATACATTAAATGTCAATTCCTTGATACAATCTCCTCAATATTTTGTTTCACTATTTAACCCATTACTTCATGAGCATTTTGTGAAAAATGGCTGTTTTCATTGAAAAGTCTCCCGTTACAAGTTCAAATTGCTATAATACTATAAAAACTGCTTCAACACTAATCAAACTTGGCACAAATGTTGACTGGACCATTGCCCTTGCAACAACATGCTCAGGCTTAAATTTTCTGTTACCATGGCAACGAGGGGACATCTCAAAATTGCCAAAAATCGCTATTTTGCGTTGATTTTTTTCCATCAAAATTGATTTCAAAGTGCTGCAACTTCTCAATGGATTAAGATAGAGTCAAATGCTTTTCAGCGTTGGTTACACGTTACCTTATGATCAATCTGGGGTCATTTACAGCCTCTCACAAGTCCAAAATTTTTCTTGGCGATGAGGGGGACTCCGCCCCCCTTCAAACCCCCCCCCAAACAGAAGGGGGCACATCCCCCTTCTGGCAACCCCCTGATGTATCTTTTGGTTGGGGGGCCGCGCCGAAAAAGAGGTCACTTTTTTTAACAACATTTCTCAAACAAAAACAAGTGTTTGGGGCCTAAATAAGGCATTTTTTTATCATTTGAGACAACAAAAAGGGGGGGGGGGTGAAAAAGGCGTTAAAAGGCGTGTATATGAAGTAATGGGTTAAATATGAGTATTTCTTATAAATATGCATGTTTATCTCAGATACGTCAGAGGAGAACCCTTGTATTTGCAATTGTTGTCTTCATTTGCATTGCTCGTTCAGAGGTTCACAGCTACGAGAACAGCTGGGATGGACGCCTTGACTACCGTTGCTCAAGTCGATATGCAGTAAGTTGCGTAATTTTGATTGTAAAGGAGCATGCCTCCAGATAAAAGCTAATTTTTATGAAAATAAACTTACTTGGCTAGTCATACTGCATTTCAGTCATTTATCACACATTAAATGTAAAGCATTACTCAAATCTTGAATTATGTTTAACTTTTTTTTTCAAATCATAGTTCATTTTTCTTAAGTTTGTTTTTATTGAAAAAGTTAGCTCATCTGGAGGCATGCAGCTTTTAAGTTTCTCACCTTAACGTTCCTTGTTTTTGTAAATAATGATAAATGAATTGAGGCTATAGAATCAATACAATATAAAAATTTACGCAATTACATGGAGTTTCTGGTCATGGATGAAATTTACGATTTTCTATAGCCATTGTAGTTACTATTTAAGCTAAATTATCAATAAAAGCAATGCGTAAACTACATTCAAAATTAGTAACCACTTTTGTAATAAAACATCACTGGGGGATATAATTATGAGTTTTAATAAAAAGTAATTACTGATACATGAAGAACATGTGTCCAAAAGAGTTTGTCGGGCTAAATTCATCGTGGCTGGGATTAATTTGTCAAGCAGACAATTTTTGAGGGGAGTAAGGCATATTTTGGAGACTAGATTAACCATGTTCCAATACAGAAAAAATGCAATTAATAAGTTTATTCTTTTGTTAAAAATTAGGCTATCGATTACATATTCAGCTACCATCATGGTGGTTATGAGGACAGACGGTTTGATTTAAGATGTGCCACCGTTCCGTATGCGTATTCAGGGGGATCCAGAAGTTGTGATTCTACAGGTAAATTTAATAAATGTGTAGAATTAGGTACTAGCTGCTAAAAACAAGGTGGATTTCAGCAGCAAGAAGGAGCTTCATGACTTCTTCTATTTTTGCACAAGAGTGCCATGATTGATAATAACACTGTCGTGTTTATATACCATATGCTATGTTATATAATAGCGAAAGAATGGGGGCACGCGGCTGAATGGCGTTGTAAATGTCGTTGACTTCAAACCACTTTCCCCTGACCGCTTTTGGTCCGCATTCCGACAAGGACCTTGACTTCCTTCATGTGAAGAAGCTATTAAAAGAATTAACTTACGAAACGTCTTTGGCTCGACTTAAATGCCTGTTCGTGCCTGAAATAATACACGGAAGGACACCCGAGGCTTTTCTCCACCAATAAAGCTAGAACGTTGCCATATGACCTATACTTTCTTATTGCGACATATAATATGTAAAAGAATAAAGATATTGTAATGTGTTGAATGACTATCCATATAATATCGCGTTAGGAAATCACAGATTTCCGTTGCTTGTACTCTAAATACTTGTCTAACGTGAACTTTTTTAATAAAAAGATAAGTGTTGGTAATAAGTGCAGTGCACTTACATATCGGTGAGAAACAAAATGGTTTCATTTTTATTCTAAAGTAAAACACTTGTGCTGTGAAATAGGTCACTAAATAAACACTTGTTTCATTATATGCAAATGCGTGCATACATTTGGAGGACATTTTCTATTAAATTAAATTTATCAAATACTGAAGAAACACTATGCTCATCTTTTGGTAAAATACTTTTATTTTTGAAATTAATTAAAAATCTAGGAAATTGTTAATGAATATGTCTAAGAAGAATAAAAGAATGCATAAACTATGCTTTGGAAATTGCATTCCCTAATTCAGGTTATGTTAATTCAGCATTTTCTTAAAAAAAACAGCTGGCAGCTACTGAAACTTTAAAGGGCCTCCAATTAGTGTGATCATGATGTGTAAGACGACTGATTTTAATTCGATTTAATTAGACGTTTTAAAGAAGATTAAAAAGGGCGTTTATTTCGCCGAAACTTTTCCCGACATGCTTGAAGTTTTTGTCTAGGCGAAAAGATATATTTTCGTCTTTTGTAAAACATTTGTATTTTTGACAAAAAATCGCCTAGACAAAAAACTTCAAGTATTTTGAGAACAGTGACAAAGAATGACAAAAATGACCTAGTCTTTGTCCGACACCAAATGATCGCACTAAATGGAGGCCATGTACCGTTTTAACGTAGGTAGTTTATTAATGACACTAGGTATTTATACTGATCTTACCTATAATGTGTTGAAGTTTAAACGAAACATATCTCTTCAGTGCGGTTTTCCGTCAGAGTCTTTGCGACACACAAGTAACTTGTCCCAACGAAGAGACAAAAAGTCGAAATAAAGAAACAACGAAAGTAAAAACTTGATATAATATAGTGTTTCCACTCTCGTACTTTCGACCTTTCTCGATCGTAATTTCGTTGTTTGTCATTTCGATTTATTACCCATCGTATTTTTGACTTTTCACCATCGTGGTTTTGTCTTTTTACCATCGTGCATTCGTTTTCAGGATCGTGTTGTTGCCTTCCTGTTAAGCATGCGCACTGAATGTCAATCTTTATAAAGGTGTCACCGGTAGTCCGAAACAAATTCAGCTATCAGTATTAAGTATCGGCTGTCCGTCCGGCCGTACATCCATCCATTTATCTACGTTGTTGAATCCTACTGTCAGACTCGGTTAATGGCTATTAAGTGCTAATTAGCTGTTTGGTAAAATATCATATATTCCTTTTAAGGTAATACTGTAAAATGTTTCAAATTATGTTACAGGTTCCTGGAAAAATAACCTTGACGGGTTGCTTGATTTCCAATGTTCTGCAAATCGTTATATTGTCGGAATGATAAGTGAACATGATGACACGACAGAAGACAGAAGATGGAAATTTTATTGCTG
The DNA here is from genome assembly GCF_026571515.1 of Ruditapes philippinarum. NCBI lineage: Eukaryota > Metazoa > Mollusca > Bivalvia > Venerida > Veneridae > Ruditapes > Ruditapes philippinarum. Next base: position 27,131 of record NW_026857645.1, read on the forward strand.
CGGATTCTCAAGTAAACCTTGATACTAGCAAATTTAATGACTATATTCAAGCGTTAAATACAGCTTTTTATCGGCTTGTTCATTTATTTGTTTAATTATTATATTTCATTTTTTTACTTACTCTTTTGCGTGCATGTGGGTTGAGAATAAAGATCAACAACAAGGCAAGGCAATGTTCACAGACTGCAGTTCCCTATAAAACCCAGCCACAACAGTATGGCACCCAGAAGGCACCGATCTGAAAATTGAGACAAGACACAAGGGCGATAGAAGTAGGGAAGGGATATGTTATAAGTAAAATGATCAGAACCAATACAATACAATAAGAATTAAAGGGACAAGGGATGTAAGGGAAAAGCCCGACTTATTTAATATTAGGTGAACTCAGACTTTAATGTCAAATGTTAGTTTAATGTTTGAAAGTGTGAATATCTTTTGATTTTGGAAATTTTAGTTTACTCCAGTCAATTTTATACCTAAACAAAGCTTTTGATCTATTTTGTTATCATAACAGCCCAATTACTGAAGCCCGGGCGACATCATTATTTAACGTCATAATGCTGACGTAATACTTGTAGTTTTGAAAGATTGATTAGTTCTCAGTGGCTGTTAATGCAAGTTTTCCTTGCATTTTTATAAATAACACTTTCATAATGAATAATCATTTTTGTTAATTATGGGTCCGGAGTAAAACATATCATATATGAATTGGAAAATATGGCCCTCTCATAAATACTATGAACATGCAGAATGTCTTGTATTCTTTAATAAGTTACAAAGTCTAACCATGCTATTCAATTTCAGATATTATTCTTCACTCATGCGAGCTTACAGGCTGGACAAACTCTTTCGACGGAAATCAATACTTAAATGTTCCTTCGGGATATGTTATTACTGGAGTAATTTCAGAACATAGTAATTATTATGAGTAAGTTAAAATCTGCTTACGAAAAAAAAATCATTTGATATGTTTGACCAGTAAAACAAAATGAAATAAAGAAAGACTCTGTCAATATGTGAAATGAAAATTTAATGAAATTTTATTTAAACCATAAGAGTATTGTATGGTATGAAAAAATATTTGAATTTAATGTATTGAATAACAAACTCGTTGCTTAAAATATTAATGATTTAAAAACGCATACTTTTTGTATTTATAGGGACAGACGATACAAGTACAATCTCTGTAAAGTGGACAAAGTCTGTCCTACATGTACCTGTCCTACATGTACCTGTCCTAAATGTACCTGTCCTGCCTGTCCTGCCTGTGCTACCTGTCCGACTTCTACCACATCTTCCCCACCTCCCCAAAGAGAACCTGTGATAGAGATACATGACTAAAATATATGTTCGTAAAAAAACAGACAAGTATCATAACAGTAATGAGCTTCTTTACTACTTCCATCACATTACAGAATAACTATACTACCAGTTTAGATGGTGTTATTGAATATCAGTGAATTGTAATGATAATTGATTTGTAAAAATAAGTAATTAATAATTATAAGTGATTTGTGGTGACAAAATTCTTGTCATTATTAATCATTTGTTATTATTTGTAATTTGTAACTACAGAATTGTCATTTAAAGTTACCAGTGATTTGTAATTATCAGTAATTTGTGGTTATCTAAGATTTGTAGATATTACTGATTTGTAGTTATTATTGATACATATTTTTTAGTGATTGTGGTTATTACTGTTTCGTAATTATTTGTGATTTGTGGTTATCAGTGATTTGTAATTATTAGTGATCTGTGGTTTACTTTTCAGATATTTTTAACTATTAGTGATTTATTGTTATCAGTAATTTGTAATTATTAGTGATTTGTGGATATCAGTGGTTTTGATTTTAACAGACCAGTAATTTCTTTATGTAAATGCTTTAACTCAATTTACAAAGAATTTTACAAACAATTGTTTTTGTAGTGTTCATTAAATATTAAATATATTTACTGCATTTTGCCTTATTTACCTTTTGGTCGTATGAGGCTGGTCCGCGTAACTCATGACCTCCACCAGTTTTAAATCAAAGCTTATATGACATCTTGAATGTTGGCAAAGTACGATATTACTATAAATAAACCATATCAGACACATGAACTGTTCTAAACACATTTATTTTTTGAAAATGGTGCATAACGAAAAAGGTACATGACGCGAAATACCAGTGGATATTTTTAAATCATGAATCATCCATGAATTCAATTTCAAACTTTGCCTTCCTTTAGCCTACATTGACTTCCTCTAGTCACCATTGGCTTCCTTTAGCCACCATTCTCTCCGAAAGTAACCGTTAAATTTTTTAGCAACTCGAGAAATTTACAATAAGAATGAGGTAAAAATTGGTATATAGTGCTTTTAATATGTGGGCGATTTTCTAATAGTTCATACTATCTATCATTAAACATGCCAACAATTTCTCACTATTTGGTCCATCAAAAATGCAATTTGATCGTAGTGACTTTTATTGTCATGTTACCGCGTGTAAATAAAAAGTTTTCCGATGCACCGTCCGAATAAATAACTTTTCAATTTTGTAAGAAATTTACGACCAAAATGTTCACTGTTTGATTTAAGGAAAATGCAGGCTTAAACAAGTGATTTTGATTTCCCGTTAATATTTAGCCTTTTTCAGAGTATTTCTGCAATCAACGGCAGCTTTGAAAATACATTTTTGTCTACATCAGAATAATCTTCTCTTCGATCGGGTTAGTTTGCACGTCTGTAACATTCTGAAAACACACTGGGGATATTAAAAAACGTAACCCTAATTGCGATTTAAAAACAAATCAACATTTTTTTCACGGATATTACTGAATATGCCATTTATAAGCATCTAAAACATACTTCAATGGGGACAGGAGTCAACAATTAACTAAATGTGTCAACGGTTTATGAACAACGAATCTATGCTTGTGGCAATGAAAACGCCTTTATATGCTTAATGTAAATAATTATACCAACCAAAGAGCCAAATATTATTGAATGCAATAATGTTAGTCCAAAGGAAATGCACAATATCATTTGCGGTATGGCTTTTGGTATTTTCCTGTTGAAACAGAATAGTATTAGCATTATTTTGAAGCAACGGGGAAGCGTGCCTCGAAAAAATTTAATGTTGGTGGCATTCAAACTCCAATCAATCACGATAAGGAGAACACGCCCAAAAATAATCAGGTGCAAGGCAAGTATACAACAGTTGCAATGACGGTCACTTCTACGGGATACAAGGACTCAGTCATCACTTTGACGGATGAAAAATCTTATTCTGATGATTATTTGTCATTTTGTTTGTTAGCTTTATTTGAAAACTATGCAAGAGATAAGTTTAAGTTGAACTTCAAATCTTAGTGTGAATTTTATTCGAAGTACGATATGAGAGCTCATAGCAAAGTTCACGGAGCGCTTTATACACTTGTTCACGTGAGGTATACATGTATATGTCAATCAACTTAAAATACGATGCGTAGAAGACAACTTTTTGTATCTCTGATACAGTTTTGATAAACAAAATACCCTCAATAAGAATCTACTTGAGCAAAAGGACTTTTTCGCTTAAAACTTAAAACATATTGAGGATACACTTGGACTCATAAGAGGAACCAGCTTTACAATGATATGTCATCCACTTGTCGTTTAAAGTAGGATATTATGTCAGTGTATTACTTTTGAAGTGTTAAATATAACTTTGTTTCCCATCTTCCTGATCAACAGATAGATATTACAAAAGTACAAGGTTTTGCATGACACTTAAAGGCATTAAGACTAAACGAAATTTCAAAGCTCGAGTGCACGTCTTACAAAATTAGATGTATGATTTTTATCATGTCTGTCGGTATTTCAGTGCATTCTTGACCGATTTCTTAATCAAACTGAATCATATCATTTAACATAGAATAAGAAGTACAAAGTAATTGATACAATACATATTTTTACGCAGGAAGGACAGTGCACTGTGTTCAAATATTCTCGATGCTTGACAGTAAAGCCAAGATAATGTAGAATTTTCTAAATAATAAAAGGGACGATTATGACAACATCAATGTGTTATACCACTTGAACAAAGATATTCATTATATTTAATGCTCTTAACTAGGTATGTGAAGATAACAAAAGGTAACTGTGCATCGGCTCTCCCTGTTTTTCGAATTGTCCATCTATAAGAAATATCAACGACACGAGGGAATGTCTCTGTTGATAATCTAACGAATTTTAATATTTAATTATTATACCTATTTTTTTCACTGATCACTGAGAAATGTCGCAAAGGTAAATTATTAGAAGTCTTTTATAATACCAATCAATTTGAAAATCCATAAATTATACAACAGAATTTTATTGTTGTTAATAAGCCCAATGGCATGATCGTTTTTTCTTTCTATTTGTTCTTGCTGAACGTCCTTATATCAATTAAAAATTTCAAACATATGTTCATTTTTATAAAAGCTTATACAATCTAGAATTCTCGAATCCGAAAATAAAAGTAAATATTGCTTTCCTTTTCATTTGCTCGTTATTATTCCTGCAGCATATTAAAAACAGCACAAATACACGTCAATCACATATTAAAATATGTGAATAAAAATAACGTAATATTATATTTCAGTTTTTATTTAGAGCGAACAAGATATACCAGAACAACCAATTGGCACATCCGATATTTATCAATATGCATGACATGAGTGCAGTGCAATTAAAACATTGCATGTTGTGATCGCCGACAGTAAATTTGATTTTTTTTTCAAAAGAAGTAATATATTACATATAGTTCAGTTGACATATGTTTATCGGTTGTCACACACAGGAAGTTTCAAATAAAACAAATTTGAAGAACATTAATCTGTGAAGTCAATCTTTATTCATAGATAATTGACAACGATTAATGTTTGGAGTATAAAATACATAATTTTAAGCTATTTTTTTGGCAGAGATGATTAAAGTTAAACAATCTATGATGAAATAATAAAATGTCTATCAATATACACCTGCAAATGTATTATTACAAAAAAGGATCAATGCTTAACAAAGAAAAATTCAGAAATGATATTTGCCATCTATTACATTTCATTACTTTTCAACTTTAAACACATTTTTATCACATGAAGATTTTTTTAACGATTTAAAGAAAAATGAACATTTATTGAAAACCTTATTTTCCAATAGAATAAAAAATCACATTTGTTTAGAATTCGTACATGATAGGGTTACAAGATAATGAAACAAAAGTTTTTAAATGTATGTTATTTACAAATTGTTTGACATGATAAAAACCATCTGGTACCATTTAAATAATTATAAGTTTTTGTCAAGAAATAAGGCAGGGTAGCCTAAAAGGTTATATTTAAAAAAACAATTTTCTTTAAAATGAGAAATATACTAAATGACTTTAAAGCAATGTTGAAACATGATTGGACAATCATCTGAGACAATTTTATAAATATATTCTATCAATGAAGACCTACACATTTGTTTATTGGGGCTTAATAGAATAGAATGTCAAACATTAACAATATGCATGTTGCATTTTCTTTGTCATAATCAGTCTCTTATGTCAGTGTGTGTTTTAAAAATGAAGTTATACCTGTATAATTTTCTTTACTGTATTTTATGTGTATATCCTTATATATCCGTTTAAAAATGCTCCCTGAATACACACCAATGTTCTAGATATTGTTGTATAATACATAAAGTCATAATCATGATTTTGCACTATAGCTTGCTTACAGAACTTCGGTGGTTCTACTCAGGTGCTCCTTTGTGCCTGAAATAATTCTCGGAAGGGTTCCTGAGGTCTTCCCCACCAGTCAAAACTAAAACATCGCCTTATGACCTATACATTGTCGGTGTGATGTTAAACTAAATCTAATAAAATACAAACTGCACTCCTAAATCAAAATAAGTAGAGAGAATAATATGATTACGCAATAATATTTATACGTGTAGAAATAAAATCTAGTTGTTTGAATATTGACAATATATCACACAGTGGAACAATTATTTCTTAAAATGTCCGAGTATTTTGTAAAAATGTTGATCACTTTGCAAACTTGATATTTATTTTGTGATTTGTTTTACGAGTATTACGAGTATTTTCCATTTATCTAGATGTTACATGGGAATTAGCACGATCATTTTCTTTCTGCAGATTATATCTGACCTACAAACCATATAAAAATTAGAAATGAAATAAACTGAATAAAATGTAACATTAGGCTAGTATAAATACAGAGTAAAAAAGGTGATGATATTTAATGTGTATTTGTCATTGCTTCCAGGTTCTGTCTTAGGGATGCATTGCTACTTTTCCAACAGCTTAGCGAATACGCCATCCAGAAAAAGTTGAACGAGTCGTATTGTCGCTTAAAATCGTATTCCCTTCGTACTTATGATATCGTATCCAAACTTCGTCACGAGGTTCGACAATTGCCAAGACAAACCCTGTCGATGGATGAATACCATCTGACTGCCCGACAAAGTCAGCATCGGACTTGATATTTCCTTTCACGGCATCATTGACCATTAGTTCTGTGGTAAAATAGGTTTTCCTATCGGCGGCAACAGTCCAGGTAAATGCGTAGTAAACCCAGTAAACCAACTATATATTTACCAGTGCTTGGATTGTATCTATTAAGAACATTTACCGGTGCCATGTCAAATTTAATTATTGTGCTTGCCGTATAATTCTGTGAACTGCTTAGATATGCATGAAACGCTAGGCTGTCTGCAAAATAAAAAATATATAACATTTATAAACCTCGACCCCATCATTATTTAAATTATTTCCTTTTTTTCTTTGGAACAAGACACACTCCCTATAAAGCTTTACAAAATTTCGACGAAAAGAATTTAAAGGTGTTTTTGAGGCAGAATGAAAACAATCAATTGATCCTGTCAAAATTGATGCACTATTTGCTAAGTATAATAAACATAATTTATTTTTTCACATATTTCAAGATCTTATTTTCTTCTTTACATGTTGCCCTGCATACAAAAATATATCAGAAACATTACTCAACCAGGGTAGAGGAATTCAACGGATTAGATGCGTTACTTTTGAATGTTCATTGTGGATTGATTGGCTGCTTTAATCCATTTCGAATCAAATGTCAACGGAAATTTCTTGTATATGGCAATGTTTCATGAAATGTATTTAAATATACTTAGAGGTCTCATAATTGTTCATATTCTGTGTATACACTATCTGTGCATATTATAGACACAATCATATACTACTCAACTTTTGCTAAGCACTATATGTTTGAGTGTGAAATTTTTTGGAATAATTTTATTAACGCCGTGCGAAAGGTTTAACATGTTGATTTACTGTTTTGTCAATTCAGCTGAAGGATGAATTTTACCCTATAAATGAGTTTTACACTGATTTTGTACTAGAGAAGAGGATGACCCCCTCTTTAAAGATTTCAAAACATGCAGCGTAATCTCCAAATTTGTTAAATTGTTGTTTTTTGTTAACAGTTTTCGACTTAACACCGTGTGTGTGACCCTTGACGATCAATGACAGCTTGGCAGCGCCTTCTCATACTCAATTTTAGGTTTCTGATCGTTCTAACGCGTATGGCTGTCCAATTTCGGACCAACATGGCTCCACTCTCTTGGAAAATTCTGTGTTGCAGCTAACGAGCTGAAATTCTTACCTGTAGCTCATTCCACATTTGTTCTATGTAATTTAAGTCAGGTGAGCGAGCGTGCCAGTCGATATCCTCCCTCTCTTGGTAGTCCTGGACCACCCTGGTCCAATGGGGGCGAGCATTATCGTCCATAAGAATGAACTGTTCGCCGACTGCTCCATCATACAACTTAACTTAGTTATCTAAGATGTGGTATATGTATCGCTAACCTGTCTATGTGCATCTATTTAGCACAACCAGGTCCGTTCCGCCATTCCAACTGATGCCTCCCCACACCAAAACTGACCCACCTCCGTAGCGGTCATGCTCAGCAATAATTGCAGCCTGAAACGGTTCACCGTATATTCTCTAGACTCTATCACGCCTATCTATCTTTGAAGTCTATGCAGAACCTAGACTCCTCTGTGAACAGAACGTGTCTCAAGTGATGCATGGTCCACCGAGTAAGTTCCAGTGTCCATTCCACACGGGCCTTGCGATGTCGACGCGTAAAGGGGATACGTATGCAAGGTCTTCTCGACCGCAAATTACCGTCATGCAGGCTTCTACCTAACGTCTGAGTGGAAACACGGATCCCCGTAGCATAAGCAATTAGAGAGAAATAAGAATCCCTAAAGAAAGCCCAGCATGGCAAAATTGAAAATATTGCAGGCTCGGTTTGATTGAGCCTCTTCGTGAACGGTACTATCAAGTGCAAACTACCGTCCACGCCCCCCCCCAAGCACCGGCTTAAGCAGAATTCAACATTTAACATGAACTGGTGAAATTAAAATTTTGAAATTCCGCAGATGTGTCCATATGGCGGTTATCATGGAACCTTCAATGTGACACGTTAGTGCCATTCCATGAAAAGCAGCAATTGGTCCCCAAGTAAAAAAATGCATGTGTCCTAAACGAGAAAACAATTAAAATGAAATGGAATTTTGAAAGGTCATTTTCACGAGACAAAGCTGTCGAAAATCTTGCACGACGTGCCTAAACTACCTAAAACCGATCCTGAGCTGGTGTTGTGACCCTTTGTTGACCTCCAGCATGCCTCCTGGCAGGTGTATCATGTAGTCGGTATCTCTCCCAGGCTCTGGTGATGACGGTTTTGTGTACACCAAGCGACTTACCAACCTGGCGGAAGGCTCCTTGCTGCATCATACCTACAACCCTCTCTGCTTCTCTTAAATGCCGCCTAATGTTAGCATTCGCCATACCGAAGTAGCAGATGTAAGATATGTAAGCCACTGAATGACAATAGGCCGATAATGTCAGCTTATAACAAAAGACATGTGATTATACACACTATCAAAAAAATGAAAATATCAGGCTGCATGCTTTCAATGCTTTACCCAGACGAGTTGTAACGGATTAGTCTACACGGATTCATGTCTGGGGACTATTGTAACGTTTTGGCAATTTTTATAATTAGCTTGTTTTGAATAAATATTTTCGTTTGCTGAAATGATTATAGTGTTACTTGACTATTATGTTAATTGTTTATATTGCGACAATATATTTTAGTTTACGATACTTTAAAATATACTTTTGGTATACGTATTTTCAATGAACGTTTGAAATCATATAATGTAATAAACGTCTCAGTGATTATGATCATTCTAATCACCCAATGAAAATAAAGTCATGCTTGAGAGATCATCTCAGCAGGTATAAATACGGCGGCAGAGCCAAAATTATTCAGTCTGCAGAAGAATTCACCGGGACCAGGTTATACTATGTAACTGAAGCCTCGCTTCATACATAGAGGATAATTTCGTCTACCTAACTGAAGCCTAGCTTCATAGGTAGAACTAAATATCATTGTTTATCCAATTGAAGCCTAGCTTCATGGATAGAGTGTCGATAGATTAAAGTTTGTGGAATTGCATTTGACTCTGGGTACTTATAGACTTCCACATTTCCTGAAAGCCTCGCTATCAGGGAATTGGTAACATATAGGTATTAAAAATCCAGAGATAAACTAATAACAAATAAGTTTGTATAGACAAATTAGTTGGAACTTTGTTGTAAATCCCTGCCAGCAGCTTATCTTTCTATCTAAATAGAAGCCTCGCTTCATAGATAGGGAGGTAGTTGCTGGACTATAGGAAATTATCGGGTTGCAGCGTGATATCTATAGCTTTTGAATTATTTCATAGTGTTATATTGTAAACATATTTACTGTATTGTGACTTTTGATAATTTAATAGTGTATTTTGGAGTATTAATTCAAGCTGATTGTTTATGATATATGATAATTTCATAATCATTTGTATCTAATCAAACGGCAGGTAGCCCAAAGAAAAATTAATAATATATTTGTGTACATCCGCTCGGTACACGTTACAAAAATTGGTGGCAGCGGTGGGATTATATAGATAAAAACACCATTATCTGGCCCCACATATTAAAATAGATATTTGTTAAAAATGGCTGAGAGTAAAGATTTTAGTAATAGCAATGAGCTTATTTTGTTACACGAAAATCTCAGAGATTTGCAGCACCAAAATGAAGCTTTGAAATTGCAAAATGAAATATCAATACTTGAAAGACAGATTGACAGTATGCAGTTATCATTTCAAAATCAATATAACTCAAACTATGAAGACAAACAAACGTCAACACCTAAATTTTTAACAAGACAATATGCAACACCTCTTTCAGAAAGAAGGCGACGGTTATTACCACCGACTCCAGATAAAAAGCCCTTTAAAATAGAACGTGACCCTATAAATTCAAAATTAAAACGAAGTGTTATGATGAAGCCAGCTACGTATGACGGAACTAGCTCATGGATAGATTATAAAGCGCATTTTGAGGCATGTTCAGAAATTAATCAATGGACAAACAAAGAAAAAGGTCTTTATTTATCTGTTTCATTAAGAGGTCAAGCTCAAGGTGTATTTGGCAATCTGACAAGCAAATCACCAAATTATGATGAACTTGTATTAGCTTTAGAAGAAAGGTTTTCACCACCCAATCAAACTGAATTATATAGAGCTCAACTACGAGAAAGAAGACAAAAAGCTACAGAATCTTTATCTGAGATGGGACAGGACATAAGACGTTTGACTAATTTAGCATACCCTTCAGCACCATCAGATGTAAAAGAGACTTTAGCGAAAGAACAATTTATAGATTCTTTAGTTAACTCGGAGATGAGGCTTAGAATTAAACAAGCTCGTCCTACTAGCTTGAATGAAGCAGTAAGACACGCTGTTGAGCTTGAGGCTTTCAACAGAGCAGAACGAAGATCCCATGAAACTCGTGGTTATATAAGAAAACTAAATTCTGACGAATATGATAGTCCGAAAAGTCAAGATGACAAGTTAGATAGCCTGATAAAATTAGTAGAGGAAATGAAGAATATGTTATCAATGTTTCGACGCCAAAATAATTTTAAAACTTTTGATAAAAGAAACATAGATACATCCCAGCGAAATCAAAATAATAGAACGTCTTCAAGAACATTTGCTTATGGGTCAAATACAAAGTCTTTGAAATGTTATGAGTGTGGTCAGGAAGGTCATAATAAATACAATTGTCAAAAATTCATTAGGAAATCGAAACGAAAAATTTATGTGTTGGAGAAAGATTGTGAAAATTTGTCTGATTCGTGTGGTTCAGGGTTATTTGTTGAAGCTACAATAAATGGGATCAAAGCTAATTGTTTAATTGATACTGGTGCAACACTTTCAATGATTTCTTCAAGTTTTATAGATAGATATCAGTTTCCAGTAAATTTAGAACCGTTTGATGCAAACATTGTAAATGCATCTGGAAAACCTTTAGAAATAAAAGGAAAAACACATTTAGATATCATATTGAATGATGAAATTTCGACAAATTCTTTTATAGTTTCTGACATAGAGGAAGATGCAATATTAGGATTAGATTTTATGACAGCAAGAAATATTGTAATAGATGTTCCGAATAATCAGTTAACAGCCAATGGTAAAAAGATGAAAATACATTGTAAAGGTCCGATAGGTTGTAACCGTGTGATTTGTCATTGTTGTGGAATGAAATTTAAAAAGAAAGCCTATATAAGACAGCATTGTAGAAGAATACATAGTTCTGGAATATAAAGAAAAAGTAGTATCTAAGAGTATGTATGCCAAATCTAATTGCTAGAGGCAGCTTAACAAATATTTTGTATGTTCATGCGGGGCGCATGTAAAACGGAGGCGTGGGTAGTGTAACGTTTTGGCAATTTTTATAATTAGCTTGTTTTGAATAAATATTTTCGTTTGCTGAAATGATTATAGTGTTACTTGACTATTATGTTAATTGTTTATATTGCGACAATATATTTTAGTTTACGATACTTTAAAATATACTTTTGGTATACGTATTTTCAATGAACGTTTGAAATCATATAATGTAATAAACGTCTCAGTGATTATGATCATTCTAATCACCCAATGAAAATAAAGTCATGCTTGAGAGATCATCTCAGCAGGTATAAATACGGCGGCAGAGCCAAAATTATTCAGTCTGCAGAAGAATTCACCGGGACCAGGTTATACTATGTAACTGAAGCCTCGCTTCATACATAGAGGATAATTTCGTCTACCTAACTGAAGCCTAGCTTCATAGGTAGAACTAAATATCATTGTTTATCCAATTGAAGCCTAGCTTCATGGATAGAGTGTCGATAGATTAAAGTTTGTGGAATTGCATTTGACTCTGGGTACTTATAGACTTCCACATTTCCTGAAAGCCTCGCTATCAGGGAATTGGTAACATATAGGTATTAAAAATCCAGAGATAAACTAATAACAAATAAGTTTGTATAGACAAATTAGTTGGAACTTTGTTGTAAATCCCTGCCAGCAGCTTATCTTTCTATCTAAATAGAAGCCTCGCTTCATAGATAGGGAAGTAGTTGCTGGACTATAGGAAATTATCGGGTTGCAGCGTGATATCTATAGCTTTTGAATTATTTCATAGTGTTATATTGTAAACATATTTACTGTATTGTGACTTTTGATGATTTAATAGTGTATTTTGGAGTATTAATTCAAGCTGATTGTTTATGGTATATGATAATTTCATAATCATTTGTATCTAATCAAACGGCAGGTAGCCCAAAGAAAAATTAATAATATATTTGTGTACATCCGCTCGGTACACGTTACACTATCTCAAAACATTGCTGAATCAGATTTTTTAAAATTTTGAAATAAATCTGTTTTTTAATATAAATATTTAAAATATGGTGCGAAGCAAAAGTTGAGAAGTATATGATCATACTATTCCTTAAGTTAAATCATCATCCACCCCAAAAAATTGTTAAATCATTGAAATGTTTGTGGTAAATAATGGAAATATTATTGATATTATGTTTTTGTTTTTGATAATGAATAATATAAGATGTTCACATTCAGTTTATTTTACTTTCAGTTTAGACGAATTTTAAGATTTCATTATGTTAAACACTCTTTATTTTACTGTTACCAATTCAACAGAAAATACTTTTAACTTTTCCTAAACCACAGCTATCATTTCAGACAGTTTCTTTGGTGGCACCAAAGTAGTAGAGATGAGACAAATGAAATACAACTGTACATTCTAACAATATCGGAAATTTTCCTATATAGACAAAGAAGGCCGGAAGCGTGCATTATTCTACAAGAATGCACTCGCCGTTCTTATTATCTCCCTGTATATTTTCACATTGAGGGCGCCATTTTGTTAAAAAATCTGATAAATAATAACAATTTTTTGTCGAATTTTGTTGTGAAAACTATCTAGAATGATAGAAAATGGTCTAACTAAGAAAATGAATCCGAACACCAATATCTTTAATTCAGTTGTTAACGCTGTACAGACGTTTAAAGTGTTGTTAACGTGACGTCACAATGTAGCGCCAAACAGCACGTGCAAAACAATTAAATCAAGTACGTTATTTCAATATTGCAGACGAGTTAGGTTTTACATTTATTTCACTTTTAATAATTTGTATTTCGCTTGAAAAAATATAGAGTGAAATAAAATGAACAAAGTTTTATCAACGTTTTCAAAATTCGTTATTCTCAAAATGTTTCTACACACAGTAGATTTAACGACAGTTTTTTTTCAACCCACTGGAACAGCTTTTGCAGAACGTTTTTATTGGAAACTCTTAAAACAAATTTAACCACCAAACATAAAGTCCAACTTTATAATAATAATTATACTTTTTCTTGACGTGTTAGAATGGAAATACATATTAAATTCTTCGTGCATTATTGTATAATAATGTACGTTTTTCGTTCAAATGCGTTGTAATTAATCACTCAGGCCTATCGGCCTTCGTGATTATATTACTACGCATTTGAACTCAAACCGTGCATTATTCTACAACAATGCACTCAGAATTGATATCTATTTCCTAATTATACTGATCTTGGGCTATTATCAAACGCTGCTTCATTTACTATATTTACATATTTCATTGGTAATGACTCTTTTATCATATCGTATATCGGTAGGCAACATTTCATATTGAGTAAATTGATATTTCTATCTAAGCTAGTTCGCTCGACAGGGGACACTTTGCATTTTTAGATGTAAAAAGTATGTCATATTAATTGCAGTTTATAATAAGTTTATTTTAAAAAAATATATTAATAAATTACTCTTGATTGTTGATATGCACTGTAATGTCAATAAGCTATTTGAAAAGAAATGAATAGGAAATATAACAAAAGTCAGTGTTATTTCTACTAGATCTAAGCATTGATCATATATGTGTCACAGTAACAATCACAGTACCAGAATCTTAGTGCTTTCTTCCACCTAGAACATACATCGCTAATAACATTGTTATGGAAATTACTGGACTGTACAAATATTTATTGTAACTTACCGTATCCATCTTCATGAACGGGGATGATCTGTGTTTGTTCTTTATTTCTTGGAAATTCATCCTCGGCTTTTTCATATTTGAACTCTGTAGAACGACCGCTGTTTTCTGTAATAAAGCCTCCTAGGAATGGCTTCATCGTCTTCCTCTTACTCTCTGGAAATGGCGCACCTAGCGTCCCTTGTAGTAAAATTAACATGCAGCAAAGTATCTTCATCATTCTGACTAATCTTTGTTGTCTGTAATTTAAATAAAATACATTAACGAATACGTACAAATAAGTCCTTGAATTTGATTTGAAAGAAACTTGTTTTAGATTTCGCAAACGAACACGCAAGCACACACATACATACAAACAAACACAAATATCAAACTGCAGATAAATATATCGATTCCTTATCAAGTTTCCGCACATTCCAGTCCAAAATCCTACAGCAACTTTCTAAATAAATTAAGAGTTTTGTTAGGGTTGGTCAACCGTTTGACTGACTGCGACGATATTATCAAGTCAATGTAAAGTATCTCTCAAAGCCAATATCCTTAATTTTTAAATGTACCTCTGACGGCACACTTTATAGAGTTTATATTATAATGTTACCCCTTTCTAAAAATATACCGATATGCAATTTAATATGATAGTTTTATTTATGGAAAATCATTAACTAAATATCAAATTAAAGTCAGAAAGAACAGCACTCTGATACACTTAATTCATTGCTTCAAGTAAAGTCATCCTTGTATGCTCTTTGGTAAATTAAAAAAAAATATCTATCATAAGACCTTTTATTGTTACCCATTCTTTGCCGGACAACACTATGTTAAGAACTGTATTGCAGTACGTGTCGCAAACTATATTTGATGCTGAAGTCCATGTATCATATTTCATTGAACCCATGTAGAATGTTAGAAATCGACGAATTATGATTAACATAATCTTATTGATAAAAATATTGATTTAAAAAATCATGATAAGAAAAAAACCTAAGAAAAAAGATGACAAATTATTGCATTTTTTTTGAAATTCACTTTTGAAAAAAGGGATTTTGATAAACGAAAATATTTTGTGATAAAAACGTAATTAAATGTCTAATAAATGCAAAATAATAATAGCAGAATAAAATTGTGAACAGAATTGTGGTTGACATTATATTTAAACATAATTAGCTTGGACATTTTTTACAACGATTAAATAATGCAGCCAAAGAAAGAACTAAATTTGACATTTCAATTAAATAGAATAAATCGAAAGAATCATGAAGTAAACATATAATAGTTTAATTAAGTATAAAGATATTGGTTTATGTTTATTAAATAATAAATGGAAAATTTTAAGTTTAATAAACATTACTCAATGTACTTAAAGATGAAAAGTATTAAATATCAACTGTTTTATAGAAGTTGTATCTTAATTTTATCTAGTTTAATATTAATTACACAACGCAATTAAAAAAAGAATCACAAGTAACAAACCTTGTTTCTATTCCCACAATGAATTAAGAAACCAAACCTAATAAATCGTCAACAAATCGTCTTTAAGGTAGGTCTCAAATAATCATTGGAATCATTGACATATTAATGGCATATTAACATTTTCTTTTTAATAATATTACATTCATACGTTGATAATGCATATCAGTAATGCAAGTTGTACCCATTGGCCATTATAGCTATTTGTGGGCCAATGTTTTGAGGTGGGACTAGGGAGGTTTCGACTGCCAAAATGCTTTGACAAATATTTCTGTGTCGCACTTTTTTAGTTGTAATAATTATTTACATTCAGTATTTATTTAGATAAAATTTAGGTTTTATAAACACAACTTAGTAAGTTTATTTTTTTATTTTTTAATGTAGTATTTTTATTCAGATTTACATGATTTACAACAAAAAATCCAACCATTGAAATAGCATGAATATACAAAAAAATGCATCACATAAAACTGCGGCACCATTGGCATAAACTTTAATAATAACACGTCTTACTGTCTAAACATTTATTTGAAAAGTTCTCTTCTGTCTTTTTTATTGATTCCAGAATAATTGAAACAAAAGTTTCAGCTCGTTAGTTTTCAATGCAATTATAAAACGAATGTTCAGCTAGACAATCAAGAATCAACTAGACATTCAAAATTACCAATATTGAGCTAGACAATCGGCATTCAGCTCAACAGTCGATATTTCTTGGTTTTCAACACAATTTTAAAACAAATATATACACATGTAAATGCCCTTTTAATATTCAAACATGCGATAGAATAGAGAATAAATTTTAACATATTTTTAAAAACACTTTATTTTGTTCTCTAAAAACTGGTTATCTGTTAACACTTAATAAAAACGGATAGTGCTGCTAAAAAGTATTTATTACCTTGCAACATTTTTAATATCGATCTCAGTGCTGGTCATAAGTTTCATAATAACACAATATAAGTTCAGAGCTGGCTTTGCATTCAATGCAAGAAAGATATTTGCCATTTACAAGAATAACGAAAATCGCTCTCAGAGCAAGCTTTGTATTCGACGCTTGAGTGTTATTCGTTCCTTTCAAACAGAACGAACACTGGTCTAGAGTTATCTCTATTTTCTACGATTGCTCGATATTCGCCCATTTTGAAGTAAACGGTCTCAGAGTCAGTTTTGTGTAAGAAGCTGGTGCGATATAAGTACCTTTGAAAGAAATCAAATAGCGAGGTCTGGGTATGCCGATAGGAAGATATTCACTTTCATAAAAGAGTATGAATAACAATCTCTTGCAAATTCTGAGATTGACGCCGGTTCAAAATTCTTTACTTCAGAAGAGAGCGAATACCGATCTCAGAGCCTGCACTGGATTAGCCATTCCGTTAACACGACATTGACCTGTTTAGAAGAGATTGAACTACGAACTCAGTGTCATTTCTGAGTTCGTCACTAGCTCTGGACTCTACGTTAGTGCGATATTCACACCTTCAGAGAAGAGCAAATAACTAACTCAGCCCAAGCCCTAGATTTGCGCTAGTTCAATATTCGCCAGATTTGAAGTGTACGAATAGCAATCGAGAGCCAGCTCTGCTTTCAACGGTAACGTAATAATCTTTCTTTTAAATGGAACGAATAACGACCTTGGTGTGCAACTAAGACGACATTCGTTTCTTTAAAAAAAAACAACAACAAAAAAAACAACAAAAAAATAACCCAATAAAAACAATGAATGGTCATCTCGGTGCCATCACTGAGTTAGTCTCTATCGCGATACTCGAATCTTAAAAATAGAATAAATAAGATATCAGGGTAAGATGTGGCCTTTTTAAAAATCTAAGATCTGGCTCTGAACTTTAGTAGCTCAGATTGAAAATTAATGCAAGCTGAATATTGGTTGCTTTTCATTGAAAAGAAGAAAAATGTTTTCAGAGCCAGGTCGAAGTTCAAAGCTTAACACCTGTACAATTATTTTTTTACATTTAGATGCATAGCTCTTGCATAACATTGAATGGTCCTGAATGAAAAGCAAGCACGGATTTGCTTTATGTCTGTTGCAAAGTTTTACGTAAACGAGTGTTCCATTATTACTTTAGATATAAATACATGTCTGGACATAACGTTGGAGTAGAAAACATCTCATGCACTAACTATTTTTAATTATCTGTCTAAAATGAAATACTTTAATCATGATTTATTGAGCTAGATGTCTCGCTCTTTTTGTTCTCTATTTGCGAATTCCCTGTTGGAATTTAAATGTACTAGGGCCTTAAACATTTGGCATATGATATCTACATATCTCATCTTTTCGCTAGGCTGGTGTACAAGTAACACATTACGCTTTTGTATCTTTAACATCTATGAAACATTGTTGCAACTCCCGGACAGCTAATCTTTGAATTCAATCTTGATATTGTAAATGTATACACTTGATTAAAAAATCAAACCTAGGTATAAACATTAAACCAATCAAATAGAAGTGACAAGTAATTCATTAGTATTGAGATGCCTGTCTACGTATGAATACGTCGCTATTATTCTTCGGGACTATTTTACGGGTAGTTGAATTTCTTGTTATATAATGAAGCATTACATGTCAAACACCTTCATCAGATAATTAGGAAATGATTACCTATAATTTATTGTATATCAAAACATTAAACACGAAACTAATTCATTATTTAAAGAAAATAATTTTCCCGCACAATACACCGCCTTTTTAGATAAAAAAATAATGCAAATAATATGTTACTATTTGTAGATCTATACGTCTTAAAAATTAATGATTATGATTTAAAAAAATTGTTTAAATCAAACAAACTTAATGTCAGTAGTTTAGGATAATTAAATAAAAAAAAACTATCTGAGTTTGATATAAATGTTCTTGCGGAGTATTTCATTACCGGGGTGTTATGAAAAGGACAGAAAAGTTGTGATTATAAAAATGTTTACAAAAAAAAAGAGACAAAATTCAATTTTTAAGGTAAATAAGGAAATAACGCGATTTGCCACGAAACTGTAAAATGACCGTAAAATGTTCGGATAAAATGTACGTTTTCTAACAATATGATTGTTATTTAGTTGTTGGTGATATTATTGCTATTTTTGCTAAGATATAGTAATTTGTGGTGAATATGTCATTACAATGTTTTTTATGAGTTCCTATAACCCATTAACATTGCCTCATTCATAAACGAGTTTGCTTCAAGAAAGGGGCAGCAATTCATAATGCAAGATTATATAGGAAGTAAATGAATGCAATCCCTTTACCGTCATTTTGTTTTAAATTGTTTCCAAATTTTGCTAGGATTGTCGCTAACACGAATTACGCTACATTAGACGTATATGTATGTTTTCAAAACACAAAAAGAATGATCTTCTTCAAGTTAACAAATACGATTTATTTAAGCAATCAGTAAAACGTATTGTGGGATTGCTGATCTCAGCATCCAAAAGTCAAAGGGCAACAACATATGAAATATCTAAGCATAAAGATGTTCTGTGAACGTTTCGTATAAGTAAATAAGTGATCAGTAAAGCCTTGTGAAAATCGGTATATATTGAACAGGATATAGCGTGTGCATTATTCACATTTCTTGACAGATGGTTCAAATATTCCTACTTGAATACTGGCGTTTTTACCTTTAGCTGAATAAGAATGTAAAATGTAATGTAAATAAGTGATGTGAAAATCGGTATGTTGAACAGGATATAGCGAGTGTATTATTCACTTTCTTGATAGATGGTCAATATATTCCTACTTGCATACTGGCGTTTTAACCTTTAGCTGAATAAGAATGTAAAACGAACTTGTGAAATTGAAGGACAAGATTAATTTTATGATTTTTAATTGAAAGCCTCTAATAATAAAATTGTCATTAGCCAGTCTTACACAACATTAACATAAATGTCAAAACAGAACATAGATTTCTAAAGACAAAGTTATACAGCTTGTTAAAATTACAATTTATTTAATATTTGATTTTTGCCATTCTGGTTCTACGCAAATCCATTCCTCGTACGGTACAGGAGAGTTACAATAAACCTAAGCATATTGTGTATGCTCCTTTATAAACATACAATTCATTAAAAAAAATGTTTCAATGAGGGTAATAAGGGATCTCATTTTTCTTAATATTTTGAAAAGTATTTGCTGTCATCTTATTTACAATTTAGGTTGTCCCATTCTTAGATCACAAATCTTCTGTAGGAAGTGTGTTTATAAGACAGGAGTTTTGTTATAACATGGACTTTTTGTGTTTTATTGTAAATAGGAATTATTTCAACGTGTTTATCTTTTTTTTAAAGATTTTTTTGCTTTTTTCTGAAAAAGTTTTCAAAAAAAGAGGCGTTACTCTGCGATAAAAACTTTGGCTTCGAGGTAACTTGGCTTTGAGGTACTCGATCACCCAGCCTACAGTCTCGACCTCGCATCGCGTGATTTCTTTCTGTGCCAGAGACTAAATAAACGTTTTGCAGGGAGAACAATTTGATGACGTGGACGACCTGTCTTAAGCGGTGCAATGTGCAATTTCGGAGATGAATGGCTATTCCTACTTTAACAGTTTCATGTCATGGATT
>NW_026857646.1:0-16408 GCF_026571515.1 Ruditapes philippinarum
AAGAAAGTATTTTGATTACCCTGATGAACGTTGTGCTAATCAGTAATAAATCATTTTTAGTCAACTATCAATTTTGTTGCAATGTTCAATTTATAGAAAACAGCGAATATATTTGTTCTTGTTGCATGGACCAATGTAATTCTTTGAAAAATTATTAATTGCCCGGGAAATACAATACGATTCACATATTGATCAATTTGTTAATTATTAGTACAGTGTTTCATCACAAGAAACATGTTTTGTGAAAACAACCGAGGTATGGTACAGTAAAATTGATTTATGTTTGGCAACAGATAACATGTTAAGGAAATATTTAAAAGCGTTGTACCATCATAAATATGAGACGACTGCCATACGTAACAGGATTCAAAGTATAAAAAATGCTTATAGTTATAAGTAATACAATATTTTTGATCAGTTCTGCACACATTAAGTACATTGTATAACTCATAACTAATAAGGCATCTTTATCGACTTGCAAAGGAAACCAAAAACCGACTGAAAGAAACAAAAAAAGAAATGTCATATTTAGCTTCAAATCAGCTTTTAAAAGGATTTGAAATGAAATTAAAAAGCTCAGAAAAAAAATGTGTAAAGGAAATATTTTGTTTAAAATGCTATAAACATTACAGCTGTAATTAACAATATTCATGATATCAAACACTTGTCTTGATAAATCAACATATGTATCTCCCCCTAACTGTCATGATCAAGCTGTTCGTCTTAGATACAGAAATGGACATTCTAGAGTTACACATTCTAACATTTTAACATGACAGGATGTTCCATTTTGTATAGCTTGAAATGGATATTAAACAGTTCCTTCTTGAATGTCATGATCTTGCACATGTTCGTGATAGATGTAATTTAGTCATTTTACTTACATGATTCTTTGCGGTAAGACCAGTTATTAAAACTCCAAGCTTTTATCTTTCATTACAATAGAGTCTAACCAAGGTTCACTCCTTGGTTAGTGTCGTCGATATATCTAAATTAAAGATTTATAATGACAATTATGAAATATGTATATCACATTGTTTTGTTTTTTTTGGTCACTATTTTGGTCTGTTTTGTATAGATGTTATTTCAACCATAATAACTTGACGATTGACATGAATATGTATTTGCCGTTAAAGTATTTCACTTGGTTTTAATATTTGAAGAATTTTACCTAGCCCTGCTCTTAGTACAAACAGATAATTTCATAGTTGCCAAAAACATACAGTATTGTTGTGTGATATCTATAACTAGTTATGTTTGCCGTTAAAGTTAAATCAATACTTTGTTTTATCCATGAAATTTCATAATTCAAAGACATTGTCATGTAACGTCATTATAACACTTTTGATTGTTTATTATGAATGAAATTGACCATAAATATAACAGAAAATATTAACCGCGTAGAGAAAAGTATAGAATTTAAGTTATCAATCATCATTACAACATTTGTTTTGTTATTTTATTATAAAATTGAAAATACACGAAGATTTTTAATGCGATGACAAAAACATTTCTTGGTATTTTAGAATGGATTTGTCAAAGGAAACAAAGTAAACTAAAGGAATGTGATATAATATGATGTGTTGGGAACTTTGATTTCTTTGATAAAATCATTCAAAGTTGTCAGTTTGATATCAAAATAGCTTTATTAAGAACCGACAAGACTGGGCGGAACTAAATAAAATGGAATTTTGAAAGGAGATCTGAGGTTATGAAGCCTGCATATCACAGATAAGAAGTCAAAACACAAATTTAAAAAGCAGGCAACATATCCAAAGGGTGATTATACAGTATTCAAGTAGGAATACTGGAACCACTCAAGTTGAAAAATGCCACATAGAATAAACTAAAAATACCACATAACATGTATACACAACAATGTCGTGCTGAACGATCTTCAAGGACCGACAATAAAACAGCTTTGATAAAATGTACGAGTAGACATTTTACAGCCGCTACACGGCACAAATAGCACTGATGTGGCAATAAAATAGAGAAAAATGAATCCCTAAAGGAAGCCCAACACGTCAAAATTGACAATGTTGTAGGCTCGATTTGATTGAGCCCGTTCATGGACGGTACTGGAGAGTGCAAGTCGTCCACGCTCCCTATCACCGGCTTAAGAAGAATTAACATGTAAACACGAAAATGGTAAAATTTTGAATTTAGAAACATCCGCTGATGTGTTCGTTCAGCGATTATCACGGGACCTTCAATGTGTTACAGTGGTGCCATTCCATAAAAATCTGGAAACAAAGTGATCCCTCGGAAGCACTTATCACAACAAAATTACAAGAGAATTGTAGACTCAGTTTGATTGAGCCTGAACATGAGGGATACTGAATAGTGAAACATCCCTCACGCCTCCTTGCACCGACCTGAGCGGTACTCAAGAGCGGTACTAAATTCTCAACACTTATTAGTGCTGGCATCCATGATCCCGAAAGAACCATAAAAATATAACAAAACTTAAGTGAAGTACGGGGCAACTTTTTACAGCTGCCACACAGCACTTGACACTTGCTGTTGTGAAGCATAAAAATCTGAAGACAAATTATGTGAAAATATTATTGAACCTTCTCTGTAAGTAAAATCTAAAGCTTAGTTTTACGTGATTGTTATACATTTATTATTGGCATTATTTTTTTGTGGTTTTAATAAACATATCTCCTTATGATTATAAATTCATAATTTTCATGGCATTGAATAATGTTTATCTATATACATGTATATATGTCTGACAGGTTTTTCCAATTCCTCATTTAAACGTAATATTACTGCTTCACTTACTTATTTAGATAGTAGAATCAATTTGATCAAGTCGATTAATGAGTAACAATGATAACTACAACATCTCTCATGCCCAGTTTGTACCGACTATAGAAGTATGATTTCGGCAAAATGTAAAAATGAAGTACGTGATGAAATACTTCACAAACTACATAAAACATCGCCATCCTTAAAAAATGACAATCGGAATGACTAAAACAAACAATTTCTTGAATAAACAGTAGAGTAAAATGTGATAAATTTATATTGATTTGTAATTGGAACGACAAAAGAAAATCATATCAATTCTTAGATCACTACTGTATGATGTATTTAAAAAAAAACGACAGAAAACAGCCATACCGTTCAAATACGGCTACAAACAAAATAATGGTTATGCTTTTTTTATCTTCTTTTGCATTCATACGTCATAATAATACGTCTTACGATTTTATAACAACATTTGTATGGAAATATTATGATCGTTCTTTTCTCATATAACGAAACCCCTTCGGAAGTTTTCATTATTTAAATTTGATCAAAGCATATTACTGTCCTGTTTGAATTGCAATATATTATTTAAATTGCTATTCAGCCATAGCATAATCAGTGTTGTTTCTTTGAAAAAATGACATATTTATGACAATCAGTTTATTTTGGAAAATAATAAACGTGTTATGAAAAGATAAAATTATGGATCATAAATCTCTTTTAAAAAGTTTGCGGAAGTTTTGTCATGTTTAAGAAAATTCAAATAAAGTTGTATTATTTATATGTATATTGGAGTTTCAAAATTTATCTGTATATCCTAAAATCACATTAAGCCTCAGAAATGAAACTATTTTTTCTTCTTAAGGAATGGCAAGCATGTGTTTTATACTGATTCATAACACACTGTAGTTATTATGAAGTTATGTTTAAAAGAATGATATTGTTATGTTTTACAAGAACAAAATAAAGATACTTTCAGTGCATAATTGTCGTCAACAATTTCGTTTCTGTCTAAAACGATACAAAATACATTCCAATTTATGTGTCAACGTACTGTTGTTTGTTTGTGCATATGTTGGCTGCTAAAAGGCCTAAATATATGTGCTTTTCCTTTAAATGCCTTTTGCATGATATTAAATGAAATGTCAAGTACCTTCTTGCCTCTGTATAAAACAATAAAAACACATAAATATGATACAATAGACTCAACATTTAATCCTTTTAATCCCCTTAGGTGAATATAATTTACTACATTTCGCGTGATCTAGCTTTCTGAAACATGTTCTTTTGTACATTATCGTAGGATCATGGTCACACACTTTACTTCTGGAGAAATCAAAAACGATTTCAATTATCTTAGCTCTAACCTCGCATGTAGCAATAAAATCTGAAATTAGTAACATATACCAGTATATCATATGTCAGCCCTCTGTTATATCTAAACTAATAAAATTAACCATAAACATGCTTAATATAAAAGAGGTTAATTGTCATGATATACTGTTAAACATTATTTTCTCATTCTCATGTTCAAATAAAACTTTTGTTAAATCCATTAAAAGCTATAATATTTAAGCTTCATAAACAATTAAGAGACATAAATAGGCTTCGCTAATTTCATTGCTTCTTTCATATCGAAAGATAATTAAATAAGTTGAAGCAAAATTCATTCGCTTTATATATTGTTTTCAAAAAAAAAATATTTCTTCGTCGACGTTTCTTTAGAAATATATCAACAAATCGGACAGTATAATATCATTACGTTCTTACTTACAAAAAATACGATAAATATCTTTTTAAAAATGGAAACGATAAATGTATGCTTGAAATATATCATTTTAGAAAACAAACCTGTGAATATACTCTGATATTGGCATCATTGAACTGGTCTTTTTTGAAAACAGTTTATAAAATAAACTAAGGCTTTAAAACAGCCCTGGTTCTACAAAAAGTCAAAATTCAGATAGACATAACACGAAATGGAGCAAACTTGGTAAACAACTCCAAGCACTTCAGCAGGGTTAATGTAAAGTCACAATCATAATTAAATGTTCTTACATGCTTGGCTTAATCGAGGACATATGTATGACGATCATGATACACTGTAATGGTCAGTCACTCAGTTGTTTAAGCTTAGTGAGGGTCCATCCGCCCGCGAGGGCACAAAATGCAGCTTGCGCTGTCGAGTACGGACCCCGGACATGTCACCAGTCATGTCCTTAAAGAGTTAATTTTGAAGCACAAAATGGTGATAATTTACCTCCATGCAATTTCCACGGAGTATTAGCTAAAGATATGAATTTTGAGCCAAAACTAGGTCACTGTACAGCGGTAAATGAGAACCTAAATGTACAGTAACCTGTGACAATAGGAAAGGTGTTTAGCCCTGAAAAGGGCTGTTGGTGCCAGCTATAGGCCTGCCTTACAAGCCGTCTATCTGTACTAGGGGCTCACGCACCCTAGTACACCATCCTCGCCGTCTCAGCCTACTTTGTAGGGCAACCACCCTCGGCATTAGGCTGGACTTTGGCAGCTGGTCCGCAGAAGTGACGAAGTAGGATTCCGTAGTTAACGCCCACGGTTGAAGGCTACGTTAAAGTTGTCTACCAGCCAAGTTGTAAATCTTCTGCCGATGCCCTGTGCCTTCTCAGCGACGTGCACGCTCCGAGGGGAAGTGAGAAGAATGGTAATGGTCATTTTATTCTCTTTTTTTATATCTTATTGGCGTCCGCGCCGAAGCGCGGCGCCTCTTTATGGAATGAAATCAGATTTTGTGAAAGGGCGACAGCAACGTCTCGAGCTTTTAGTCGGACATAATAAAAGCCGATCATTCCGATCGGTATGAGGGTGCTTGATTATTAATTATAAATGAAATGTCGCGATATATACAATGAATAGCGAACTGGAGAATTTCGCAATGCAAATATTTTCAAATGAAATAACCTTTTCCGTCCATAAATCGCGCTCTTCGGGGTATTTTTATTTATCATTTTGTAGTACACAGTGGGTTATTATGGTATGTTATTGTTGTACATGGATCCGAAAGCTGAATAGAATGATGAGTTGATGACCTAAATATTCCGGAAAATCTATTTATAGAGGGATGTACTCCTATCGGTAATTCCCGGTCTCTCCTGGTCTATTTTGACCGGGATTTACTTGTGACCGGCGAATAGTACCACACGTTTGTTGTCCGGTCTCTCCCTGTTTTAGTTTAAACATATTTTATTCATAATCATACACAGTACATAATATACAATCATTCAATATATACAATGATGAAATGGATTAGAACGAAAGATATAAAATCTTATATAGTTCTTCTCCGACTCTATTTTGAATTAACAACAAAGTGATGGCATCAATCTACTGAGACAATGTGTATTAATTCATATACATATATTAGATATACATATGTTAGAGAAAAAAACAAACCTTAAGGATACATACATATTCAGACATATATAATAAATTGGGGGAATTAGTTGTAATTATAACCTTATCCTAGCACATTAAGAACTGACTTGCTTTGGCTGGTTCTGGAGAATACAAATTTAATGGTAAAAAAACCGGCTGTGATAATTAGTACAAGATGTTTCAATAAATCATGTTTCGAACTGACAAAGGGGCGATTGAACAATATTCTTTAAAAATAAATGTTGATTGAGAGAGCTGCAATTTCTCCGGAGTCGCGTGTGAAGTATTTGATATTTCCTGTCACCGTAATAGAATAAAGAATTGCTTTTGCTACTTCCCTGATTTAGGAGAGACTTAAAGTTGTTTAATGAGTTTGTATTTCTTACATTGAGTGGTAACTCATTCCACTCTTTTAATGTTGAAGGAACAAAAGAATTAGCGTAAAGAGAAGTTCTTGTAGGTATAATTTGGAGATTTGTTGAGTTACGAAGATTATACTGACTTGTTTCACCTACTGTATTAGGAACAAGATTACACAGATATTCAGTCCCTGTTTTGGAGTAGATGTTTATTTGTTATTCGTGTTTAGTAAAGATGCTGAGGAATTATTCTTAGTTACAAATTAGATTTTATTAATTTAGTAATTATTCATTTGATTGATAATTTAAAAAATGATAAAGAAAAATACAAATGTACATGTACATGGTTTAAGAATAAATAATATAATATATTGAAAGATTAACCATATTTTACTGACTTTTTCCAGTTAATTTTTGACTTATAATCGTCGGTCAATATGACAATTGAATTCTTAAAATTTATTTTACAATTTTAACATGGAGCTAAATATAAGATTTGTGATTTTAATAAAAAAAAGTAGTATTAAAAAATCAGTATTTAAATGGCACATAAACACACAAAAAAGAAAACAATATTCATAAAATATGTAAAAAAATAATATTTAAGTAGATCTTACAATTATTGTATAATAAAACAATTATGCTCAACATGATCAACATGGTAATATAACCAGTGTCATATTTTTACTAAGTGTGAACAGATATCTTAAGAACGGGTCTTCGCTAATAGCGATAGCATAATAAGGGACAATACACAAGTGTGGTGTTGATCAGGCGTTACACAAATGGATTATAAATGATTGTATATATCCGTTGCTATAATTAATCACGATATTACATTTATGACCATAATAATTAACAATTATAATATAATATTATATATGTATTTTATTATTTTCAAAATGTAAAAGAAAATCGCCAAGTAACGTGCTAATAATAATGTATTATTCATATAACAAAATAGATTATTACAAAAAATATACAATTCAATTGCTGCATTTCTTGCTTGGACGCCCTTTGATGCTTTGCATCAATGCTTTTCTTGTATCATATTGTAATCGGAAGTTATCTAGCATAGGTTTGTTAAACTTGTCAAACTGAGATTTCAACATTATCAATGTTGCCTTTTTGAGCGTTCTTTACAGATTTTGTTTATTTTGAGAAGTTTTCTATGACATACATTTTTTAACGAATATTTTATAACATTTTTACACGTAATTATATTTATAAATAAAATCATCTACAAGTTGCATGACAATAAGTCTTTATTTAGATGTAAATCTTTTAAGCTGAATTTTCTATCATTTAAATTCATTATTTGAGTTGTAACTTATGACATTATTTCTAGTTTATTCAAATGCCGTGATGTTGTCAGTGTTGATTTGTTTCACTTACAAAATATACATTTGTAAGTATTTTTAAAATAATATCTAGCTTTAAAAAAATATTGCAATTGCTATCACGTATTGTATCAACTCTTTCAATTGTTTGTCATCCTTTCTTAATGTTGTGTATTGACACTGAGATTTTACAAAATTTTAACATAAGAAGGTCATTTATATAGACACTTTAAATTAAGACCGGATTCAAGTTGTCGCCCTTGGATGACGTCATTGGGGGATACGGTGGGCATTTACGATACGATTAAGTACATTAATAAAGGGATATAAAGATCTTAATCCATACTCTTGTTAGATGGGCAGATTGAAATTGCCAAACTTTTGTGTAATTCAATAAGATATTTTATAAAAAGGATGGCCAAATGAATAAAAATGTGTACTATAATAAGGTTAACGATTTGTTTTAATACTAGACCATATGGCTGGGTAACTGATCATGGTTACCATTTTCATTTGATTCTTAATAATAAAATTTGTCACAGGCAGTTAAATGTACTAACATTTTAAATACCAGAGAATGATGTAGATAGTGTATCTACATGTCTCTGCTAATACAGAGTACCCGAGAGATATTTTGAGTTTTAAAAATGTAAGTATTCTGTAGTTTCGAAAAACGGCTGCGTAATTGCAAGATACTGGCTGAATAAGTATTATTTTGATTTAAGCATTACTAAGACCAAAAGAAAACAAATTACTATAAATCTATGTAATTTTAAAAATGTTTAAAGCATAAAAAGTAAAAAATTCTTTTGAATGTACATGACTGTATAGTATTTGTGTCGGCAAAAAGGCACTCTTAAAAAACGTACATCACGCTAATTGAATGCACTATATATATTTTCACTTTCATAATTTTATCTAATTCATATTCTGCTTATCAATTTTTTTGAAAAAATAAATCATTAAAAAAATATGTTGTGAAACACGTACACAGAAAATTCGTTATTAACTGAACTATGATTTTACGTATTTTTAACTGTTCCAGTTGGTAGTCATTGTGGAGTATCAAATCAGTAAGGCCTGACAAATAAAGTCCTTAGCATGATCCAAATTTTGACAACTAACAAAAGTGACGTAATCTGATGTAATGTTATAACTCTAAAATATGCTCCCTGGTGATTTATGATATCAGAGCCAGGTGCCACTTGTATATACAAAATATGCACCCTGTTGATAACTATATGTTACAGCCCAGTGGCGCTTATATGTACACATCTTTTTAATTATTATATAAGTTACTGGAAAAAGGTCTTTATTTTCATGATCATAAGAATATATTTGTAATATCAAAATTATCTTATTATCGTCTGTTGCGAATCTTACGTTATTAAATTCATTGCCACATGGTTTTCGTTCTTTCAGGAATATTTATAAAATTATATCCTTCACTGGATCTTTGAAAAAAATTTACATGGCATAATGAAAAAAGAATCAATAAGTGTTAACATAATGCATTTTGCTATTGTTCTAAAGCTTGAAAAACAATCATTAAAAAACATTGACAATTATTTTCATGTTTGTCACAAAAATGCCGGAATTTTCTAAATGACAGAAAATCACACAGAAAACTAGAAATGACCATATAAATTTATATTTGGTAATATACTTTCACTGTGTATGGGTGTTTACATAATATTAAAATTTGATTTATTTACTAGCTTTTTGCTGTGGCATGAGAGAAAATCTAATAGATATATTCACTTTAGAATGCCGCTGTTTTACCCCGAAGCAAGAATTAATCTTTGTTTTTGTATTTTTAATTTTTTATTTTCTTGATATGAAATTTATGTATGCATAAATCAAAATTTTCATGTTATAATCGTAATTGAACGATCAGTATTTACGCATTTAGGTCAGGGTAACGCACTGTAACACGGCCAGCGATTGGCTGAAAAAAGTGCAGGGAAAACCGTATGATTCAATTCATACATGAGGTGATTGGATGAAAGTGGGGTATTTTTAAGTATAAAAACTAATTTAAAAAGTAACACTACATTGTTTTCTGAAGAAAATGAAATATTTCAGGAGTCTCTTTGATTATTTTGGCTTGGATATTTGCATTTATAAAAAGTGTATGTCAGTCCTGTGATCAGCAGAAAATTTCAATGAAATGGGGGGTAATCCTCTTTGAAGTCATTTTGCAAAAAAATTGGTTGGCTACCCCTATATAACAGGAACATTTTTATGTGTCAGGCATTTCATTCTGCTAGAAAAAATACCTCTTTAGCATGAAAACTAAATTTTAAGGTAGGATAAGGGACCATTTCTTATAATGTAAGTCTATGGAAATATCAATGTGAGTGTCTGACCTAAAGAGAGGGAAATTTGAACTGTCATAATTCATTTGTAGTACTTTGTCTTATTGATTACACCATGAAAAGCTGATATTTTGGAAGAATGGATGTATACAGCCTGTCTAGGTATGAAATTTCATTATTTCAATGCAACTGTTGGTGTTTACAGCAGATAATGTGTCAAAGGGGTCAATCTACAAGCATTGTTTACATATGAACAAGAGTATTAGTGTTACTTAAGAGTTAATAATGGTTTATAATTTCTTTGAACAGTAAATTTGAGTGATAATCAATTGGTGATATGTTGATGATGAATAATGTACACCTTGGTCATTAAAAATATTTTTTCAGATTTCAAAGAAATGCTGTACATTGGCTATACACATGCCAGGTTTGAAGACTTCATGTTTAACTTGACAGGACCTGATGAAAGCACATTGGCCACTTTTGATGGGTGTTGCAGGTATATCACTACAAATTCATATTGTCAGGTTCAAATCTAATATATTAATACTTAAAATAGTCTAGGGTGCTGTTTCGGTTGACTTTTCGACTTCATTTCATTTCGCTCGGCACTAATGTTTTTCCATTTTGCTCAAATATTTACATAGAATGTCACAAATAAATTGCTTTTATGTCTGTTTCTCATACAAGAATGTTTTGTGTTTCAATTCCAGGCATAGATAGCATAAAAGCTTCAAATAAAAAGCATTTTAAGGTTTCTGTGTTAAAATTTACTTGGTTTCAGGGCATGAATATCAACACATACTTAGAAATTGAAATCCATTTAAAAATATAGCACAATTCAGTTAGGTTGCCTCTGAATAGCCTCTTATTATGTGGTTAAGATGCAAAATAGTGATAAGAATTTATTGTTTTCTATTTGGTTATACATATTTACACACTCACAATGTATAATGCCAAAGTTTCTAGACTTTATGTCTGTTTAATACATAAGTGAATGAGCATCATAATGGCCAAGGGTAGAATTATTTTGTAGAAAAAGTTTTATTGATAAGTAAAAGTTGATCTACTTTTTCACAATCATATTAGGCACAATTATAACACAGCTTTAGTGTCTCTGATGTGTCTATAAACAGAAAAAGCACTTATTCTGGTAGATAAATGTACACAAAGGGTGTGATTATGCACAACTTCAGTGAATTACCTCCCTTTATTTATTGAGAAACTTAGGAAAGTGCATAAATTCTAGTTTCTGGCTACCTAAATGAGATGAAAATACACACTACTTTCCATTCTAAGTACATTTTGGTCTGAAGAGGTGATTTACATGGTAAAACACCTGAAAGAAGGTTTCAATTATCATATTTTGCTCCAAATGAATGCAAAAATGGCCAACAAATGGGTGTAGAAGTCAAAATTTAGGCTATTACTGTGCTGTTAAGTCCAGAGGAACTTGTTTTTTTTCCATATATTGTATTTTTTATATCCATGTTAGAGAGAGACAAAATATATATAAAGAATTTTGGCATTTTATTGACATTTAGGCTTGTATTTAAAACTATATAAGCAAATATTTGGAGTAGAAAAATATAGCAGGGAAAGTTTTAAAATACCTAGTTACACCCAAAATGTTGCTATGTGTGTACAAATAATGTGTAATCCATAATCAGGTCACTATACAGTAGTTATTAAGTATGTTTGCTAAGCTGAATCTTCATTCAGGAAGTCTATTGGTAATAAAATGTTGAAATTTGGGTGAAAAATCACTTATTTTGTTATGGGTGGGGTGATAAAATTGCTCCCTGCTGCATCCTTTTGTTACAAAATTAGTATTTTGAAGCACTTCTGTAATGAGAACAGTGTAGTTTTGCTTTCTGAGTGATTTTATAGAAGTTGTTACAAAATTGGCTTCAGAATAATGAGTTATGTATAAAAATTACATGCTAACATTCATTTTCAGAATATCCGGAATGCGGCATAACGGCGCTTGTTAGAAAAAAGGGAACTTCAAAGTTTTAAATGACTTAAGAGTGGTGTAAATGCATCCATATAATTGGTAATTGTATATGCAACTTCATTTATTATTAGATATTAGAATACTAAACATTTAATATTCCCTTTAGGTCAGGGTAACGCATTGTAACACGGCCAGCGATTGGCTGAAAAAAGTGCAGGGAAAACCGTATGATTCAATTGATACATGAGGTGATTGGATGAAAGTGGGGTATTTTTAAGTATAAAAACTAATTTAAAAAGTAACACTACATTGTTTTCTGAAGAAAATGAAATATTTCAGGAGTCTCTTTGATTATTTTGGCTTGGATATTTGCATTTATAAAAAGTGTATGTCAGTCCTGTGATCAGCAGAAAATTTCAATGAAATTGGGGATAATCCTCTTTGAAGTCGTTTTGCAAAAAATTTGGTTGGATACCCCTATATAACAGGAACATTTTTATGTGTCAGGCATTTCATTCTGCTAGAAAAAATACCTCTTTAGCATGAAAACTAAATTTTAAGGTAGGATAAGGGACCATTTCTTATAATGTATACGTCTATGGAAATATCAATGTGAGTGTCTGACCTTTAACTTTCAATAAGCTGACATTCTATGCGGTTTGTATATTTCAATCCTCCATTTACGTCACATCCGGTAAGGGAAGTAACTCTACTTCGACGCTGATCGCTTAAATGAAAGGGTCTATACGATTTAACTATGGCACATTTTCAACAGAAAGGTCCCGAACTATGATACAAGTGAGTTTAATAGACAATAGACACCTTAAGATCATTCGTCTGAATAGAGTATTTGAAGAAAACAATATCAACATTGTCTTTGTGATTTCTACGCAACGAGCTTATTATGTCTTTTAACGAGACTATACCACTTGGAACTCGTAGACTATATAGAATAGATAAATACAGAATCCCTAAAGAAAGCCCAACACGGCAAAATTGAAAATGTTGCAGGCTCGGTTTGATTGAGCCTGTTCATGGACGGTACTGGAAAGTGCAAGTTACCGTCCACGCCCCCTAGCACTGGCTTAAGCAGAATTCAACATTTAAACGTGAAATAGTAAAATTTGAATTTAGAAACATCCGCAGATGTGTTCATACGGCGGTTATCATGGGACCTTCAATGTGACACTAACCTAATCAGGTATGAAAGAAACAGACGTTTTTGTGTGCCACACCTTTGCCTGTAATTAAGAAAAAGGAAAATGTACATCATTGAATCTACAATATTGTCATTGCAATTAAACGTTTTGTCGTCTTTTTTCTAAGAGTAAAATATATATATAGATGTGACAATTGTCTTAGTTATTTTCGTCAAATTTTCATGTCACAAGAAATAAAATATCATTCTTATAGCCTTTGTTTTTTGTTTTGTTTTTTTTTGTTAGTTTTTTTATACTATTGTTGCTGAGGAAGTTGATATGAACTATATAACCTGAAGGAATGTATGGGAGGTAGGCAGTAGCAGTAGCAGCAGTAGGTAACGTGACGTTGGCAGTAGCACAGCGGTAGCAGTAGCAAAATTATAAAATTGGCAGTAAAAGTAGCTCTGCAGCAACAGTAGCAAAATTATAAAACGTGAAGTTGGCAGTAGCAGTAGCACAGCAGTTAGAGTAGCGCAGCAGTAGCAGTAGGACAGCAGTTCCAGTAGCAAATTTATAAAACGTGAAATTGGCAGTGGCAGTTGCAGTATTATAAAACGTGAAGTTGTCAGTAGCAGTAGCTCAGCAGTAGCAGTAGCAAATTTATAAAACGTGAAGTTGGCAGTAGCAGTAGCTTAGCAGTAGCAGTAGCAAAATTATCAAACTTGAAATTGGCAGTAGCAGTAGCAAATTTATAAAACGTGAAATTGGCAGAAGCAGTAGCTCAGTAGTAGCAGTAGCAAAATTATAAAACGTGAAGTTGGCAGTAGCAGTAGCACAGCAGTAGCAGTAGCAAAATTATAAAACGTGAAGTTGGTAGTACATGTAGCAGTAGCACAGCAGTAGCAAAATTATAAAACGTGAAGTTGGCAGTAGCAGTAGCTAAGCAGTAGAAGTAGCAAAATCATAAAACGTGAAGTTGGCAGAAGCAGTGGCACAGCAGTTGCAGTAGCAAAATTATAAAACGTGAAGTTGGCAGTTGCAGTTACACAGCAATAGCAGACTGATTCTGGAACACTCGCAGAGTTCTAAGGCTCATTGTTGCTAATATTTTATTGACATTTTTGACTTCTAGGCACTTCTAAAGAATATTAGACCTATTTTATTCAGCTGTAGGTTTTATTAAATGTATGTTTGTGTTTACTCAAAAATGTGTAGTTGATGCTTAAATATTATAAACGTATAACCCAGGCAAGTGTTTTCCGACTTTAAATCGACACATACATAATACATGCTTAGCTATGAATGTACATGATTGTAAAACATTCCTTTTAAATTGATGATGCATAAAAGCAACTCCAATGTAAGATAAAAACAAGTAAAATGGTTTCCTGCGGGGAACATTTTTAATGATATAAAGATATTTCATTTAACTATTTTCAACATTGTTTGGGGGATAAATAAACGTTTGTATCAGGAATATAGTTGACAATAATCGATCAATATAGAAGGTCACCATTGAAGACCTGAGAAGGTTGAACATAAAACAATTATTTCTTTTTAAGAAAATTATTAAATAGGCCTACCATTTTATGAATAATTCCGAGCAAAAAAGTAAACACACAAGTTTACGCAGAAAATATCTCTTTTTATTATGGCAGATGTCACTACGTATATTTTAATCTTGTAGATTGTCAGTATAAACAATTTATAGTTTGTAAAATTTGAGATATATATTAAAGAATCATTGATAATTTTCAAACACATCATTCAAGTTTTTCCACCTAAAACGGTAAAATAATTATAGAAAATTAGAAATATCACGTAATAGTTTTTTGTTCTTAATTAGGTGTAATTCGAACTACATTCCCAAGAGGTAAATCCGTAACGTACCGGCAAACGGTATTTACCTGGGTTTTAGAAAAGGTCAATTAACCAATCATATACGGTTTACAGATCACGTGCTCCTCCATGTACCGAAAACAGGTCACGTGCTCCTCCATGCCTCAAAAGTTAAACGCGTACCAATACCCTGCGGTCTCCAGACCGCAGGGAACAATGTTGAAAATAAAGTTAGAAATAGCTGGTATAAAACGTAAAAGAAAAGTTAACAATCAGTAATAACTGTCAATAATACGTACACATTAAATCATTTCAAAACTTATGGCATCTCGTTTTAGAAATAAGTAAAGCTAGGGGTATAAACTAAAATGAAAACATTAACTACCAATGAGGGATGGTAGATTATAATGTTATATACTTTCCTATTGTTCATACCTTATTTGGACATGCCGTTACACAATACATATAATAAATATTTTATGTGTAATTGTTGAGGCCAGTGAAAATGTAAGATAAATATAAGCTTTTAACTAACTTTTGCTCTAATTGATAATTTCATACGTTTTAAATTCTGTACAAACGCAACACAAAGGTTCAATATTACTGGTGTTATTGACATTGACATTGACAATGTGATGACGTAGAAGTGACAAAAGAGATCAATTTTACTTCTCAACTCTTCAATTTCTTGATGAAATTGTGACACGTTTGATTCACTTTCATATCTACATCAATCGCTTCTCCTAGAAGTCTAGAAACACTTTATTTAAAAAAACAAACTAATGTACATATTAACATTTTCGCATTATAAAATTACAGTGATAAGGAAGACCCGACCAGCATACAAATTATATTGGTAACCAGCATTCGTAGTTCAGCTAATATATTTGTGTACATTCCGCTTTTTAAGTGACATTATGCTCTTATTTAATTAAGAACTCAAGCTGAATTGACTTAATATTTCAAACGATTGAAATGAGTTCTCTTGTTTAATGAAGTCTTTATTATTATTATTATTATTATTATTATTATTATTATTATTATTATTATATTTATTATAATTACTAATATATGGTTAAGTCGCTCCTGTCACATACATAATATTGCTTTTTTATATTTTATATTTTTATGTGTATAAATTGTATAAAATATATCTACCCTTTCAATGTCTAGTGAAAGGCAGTTCGCTGCATCAATCATTCTTTTAAAATAGCATTAAACTCAATAATTAAACACGTTGTTAATTAACGAAGGTCTACGACTAAAGTTTAAGTCG
>NW_026857647.1:0-52785 GCF_026571515.1 Ruditapes philippinarum
GCGCACCAAACCAATTTATTTTTGTTAGTACGTACTAATAAACTTTAACCTATACTTATATAATATTTTATTGTAAAATTTGGTTCGTAAGAATAGATATTTGTTTTAATACACCGTGATCTACGACATTGCTCAGGATATGCAGACGATATTTTACTTCTGCTTACTATATACATATATCTAAACTGCCACTTATACATATTATAAAGTGTAATTGTTTTCCTTAAATGCCTATCTGTTAGTAAAGTTGCCATAAAAAATATCTCGATAAATTATTTTTTGCGAAATCAGTGAAGTTCGTGAAACTCGTCTTTATTTTGCCGCTCCCGGTTTTTTTTATATTTTTTTGTGTGTATGTGTGTTCCCTGCCCGGCTTCTCAACCTTATATAGATGTGATTGTTCGTGCGCGATATTTCTAGCAGGTGTGTATGCGTGTGTTCCCGTCTCGGTTTCCCAACTTAAGCTATGAGTTCGTGTATTGCCTATCTTGTAGGTATAATTTCTTATATTATGATCTATTTTAACCCAGAAAATCTTATAAAAACAACCTCATACTTTATTCTTAAGTTGTTCTGAAGTTAATGTGAAATTCTTCTTCTTGCCTGTTTTGTCCATTTTCTCCTAAAAATACATGCAATTATACGTCTTGAACCAGTCTGACATATTAAAAAATACTTTGTTTTCCTTAAATTCAACGTTGTCCCCGGTCATTTAGTGAAATCACAATACGAATACAGAAATGAAATTTTGCTTCGCGTTTAACTTTTTTATCGCCATATATACATGTACTCTTCCGAGGATTTCCGATGAAAGATATTAAAGAATATATTTATTTCCCTAAATGTATGTTTGATTCCCTACTCTATGATCTCTCTTTTCTATATGTACTTAAAAAATAAATTTAGCTTTAAATATGTAATTATTGTGAAAATCACTACATGTGCACTTTGCACTGGTTGAGTGGATCTGTTCATTTAAGAGTTTATTTGTTTATTTGAATGTATACATGTTTTACTACTGAACAGAACAGATCTCTTTTATTTTCTCCCAAGGTACATGGCATTACAACATGGGAATGTACTATATACAGATACAATATGATATTAAACAAACTTCCGGTAGCACTTTATCATCCGATGAATAGAGGTTTGTTTCAAATAGCATAAGGATTTAGTGAAAATTGATGATTAAGATGTTTATTTTTGGGTAATCCTTAATCGCACAATATACATCTGATGATATAGTTCTTATATATTTATAAGTTTAAAGGAAAGACTAAACTTTCTTGACATACTGCATGTACTGTGGAAATAAAAGCTTAATGTTAAGGTATATATTATATTATTTTCCGATGGTATTTTTGTTAAAAAGAAAATAAAAATAGCACAATAGAGTGTCTCCATTAATATTTTCACGCTAAATACCCTTTGAAAATAACATTTAAATATGTACAGTAAAACATAAATACATCTGGCGGGCACCAAGCTGACGATGGAGGAAGATCCGCAGTCGAGAACCAGACCTCAGAAAGGTGCGTTTAAGACTGTATTATCCACATTGATCATCTGGTTTACCAGTGACTTCTAGGAAAGACTGGATGGCAACCAGGAATAGATTGGCGACACTGGAGAGACAGTTGATCCCAGGAACAGACTGGAACCGGGGCACTAGGGGTAGCATCCCGAGGTGCAGTCTTCGTGAGAAGACACCCACAGACAAGCTACAGACTCCACTAATGAAAGACACCCAGAGTCTTCCGAGAGGGGGGAGGATGAAAGACTCACATGGACGGATTTTATGGAATCGACACGGCCTGCCCAATCGACTACGAACTCAGCACCAGGGACAGAACTTGCCCTTGTGGCAAAGTCTGCAAAAACCAACGAGGGTTACGCATTCACCAGGGGAAGTCTGGTTGCCAGCGCGTGAGGCCACTTGAGCAGCGCATAGTCAGTATGGCTAGTGAGAGACGCGGGAGTACTCCAGTCAGGAGACTACCCACAGTACTGATGAACTCTCCGCTCAAGAGACAGCGCACGATGCCACCCAGGATCCAATGATGGATGAAGACGACCCCCTCCTAGAGCTACTGAATTACTCGCAGGACACTAGCAGCCAACCACAGGAGCAAGAGGCCGTCCCTGACCGACCACGCCCAATGCCTACCACAAGAACACCCAAGATCAAGTGGCCCAAGGCATCTGAGAAGGCACCATGGAAACAGTTTGACGAGGACCTAGGCATCATACTCGAATCATCCATGCAAGGTCCAGTACACGGGAAGTTACACACCCTTTCCACCCTTGTATACTCTGTTGCAAGGGAGAGGATTGGGATTGAGAAAACAAAGAAACGCAAATGAGGCTCCAAAGCCGAACCGGAGGCAACACCGCATAGAGAACCTGAGGAAAGAAATCACACAGCTGAAGAAGCAGTACCGAGACAGCTCACCAGTGCAGCGCCTGGCCTGTCCCAACTACGTGACACACTGCGCACACAGTTGAACGTCTCTGCGGCGAGCTGAGAACACGAGAGAAAAGCGAGGGAGCGAACAAAGAAAGAGAGCTGCGTTCACAGCCAACCCATACAAATTTGCGAAGACTGTGCTTGACAAAGAGCGTTCAGGAACATTAGAGACCCCACTTGAAGAGGTTGAGAAGTACCTGCATGATACGCATTCAGATGTCAACAGAGAAGACGCCCTAGGGGACTGTGACCGATAGATCCTGCCTTACCTCCAGAGACGCCACTGGTAACCACTGAACCCACTTTGGGAGAGGTGAAGGACGTCGTCAAGAAGGCTCGATGGGGCTCTACTCCTGGTCCTAACGCCATCCCGTAACAAAAGTGTACAAGATGTGCCACTCCTACTGAAGAGGCTATGGAGACTCCTCAAGGTGGTTTGGAGGAAAGGGGAAGTACCAGAAGCCTGGTAGGAAGCAGAGGGAATATTCACGCCCAAGGAAAGGAACTCCAAGATAATCAATCAGTTTCCGGACCATCTCGCTACTAAAATGTCGAGGGGAAGATATTCTTCGCTATCCTGGCCAGAAGACTAACCTCTTTCCTGACGACCAACGCGTACATCGACACTTCAGTCCAGAAGGGTGGAGTACCTGGTTTCTCCGGTTGTGTAGAGCACACCAGCGCCATCACCCAACTAATCCAAGAGGGCGAAGACGGGGAAGAAAGACTTGACATAGTTTGGCTCGATCTTGCCAACGCATACGGATCTATTCCCCATCAGCTGATCTACACAGCCCTCCGGTACTACCCACGTCGAAAACCATGTCCAGAAAATCATCACCAGCTACCTTGACGGCATCAAAGCTTTCGGTTTTCTGTTGGCGACCAGCTAACGAAGTGGCAGAAGTTGGAGAAAGGTATAGTCACCGGATGTACTGTTTCTGTGGTACTCTTCGTCATGGGGATGAATCTGCTCATCAATGCTGCCATTAGAGAGACCCGCGGACAAAGACAGAGTCAGGTATCTACCCTCCCATCAAGCCGAGGTTTTTATGGATGACCTCACGTTGACGACACCAACACACGTCCAGGCTAAGATGGATGTTGACAGCACTGACAAGAACGTCGCGTCATGGGCCCGAATGAAATTCAAGGCCGTAAAGTCCAGGTCCCTCATTATCAGAAAGGCAAGACGACAGACAGATTCGTGCTCCGTGTACAGAACGAGGGAGATCCCATCCATCACGAAGAACCCAATCAAGTGCCTTGGGAAGTGGTTTGATGCCAGCCTAGTAGACAAGGACAACGTCAAGAAGCTAGAGAACCAGGTAGAAGACGTACTGAAGAAGATAGGCCGGATGCAACCTACCTGGGAAGTTCAAAGCCTGGCTGTACCAGCATGCCTTACTACCAAGGCTGATCTGGCCAATGATTGCTGTACGAGGTACCCAGCTCAACAAATAGAAGCCTTAGAGAGTAATCACCAGCCGACATCTTCGCAAGTGGCTTGGAATCCCGCCCAGTTTTTCCAGTGTTGGACTGTATGGGAAAACCAACAAACTGCAACGGGCCCACTATCTTCACTGGTAGAAGAATTCAAGACGGCGAAGACAAGACTGGTGCTTACCCTAAGAGACTCCCCAGATGAGCAGATCCGGGAAGCAGGGATCGTTACCCCGTACTGGAAGAAAGTGGTCAGCGACAGAGACTGTCAACCAGGCGGAGGAGCTCTCTCATGCATAAGGACATCGTCGGTGTAACGGCTGTCGGACGACAAGGTATTGGTGCAACCAAAACACTTATATGGAGCCAAGCTAACCAGACTGAGAGGCGAGCCCTGATACAGTCAGAAGTACGGAAGGAAGAGGAGAACAAGAGACAGGCCAGAGCGGTAGAGATGGGTGCGCAGGGTGCATGGACAACGTGGGAAACCATGGAAAGGAAGCTACCTGGGGAAGAACATCTGGATGTATGAACCACTTCGTCTATCCTTCCTCCTCAGGTCAGTTCATGACCTCCTGCCATCTCCAGCAAACCTCTGCCGATGGGGACTAATCACAGACCCAACATGCAGTCTGTGCAAGAAAACCAGGCACTCCGGAACATGTTTTTATCTTCCTGCTCCACAGCACTGACGCAGGGCAGATATCGCTGGCGACACGACAACGTCCTCAGAGAGGTTGCGATTGGCTGGAAGGGGAAGAGAAGAAGCCACGCAGAAGTAACTCACAGGCAGGCCACATCAACTTTGTGAGACCGGGGTGAAACTGCGAAGACAGAAGCTTCACAGAAGAAATCAATCCTTGACGGCGCCACAGGATGGAATATGTCAGTCGATCTAGGAAAAGAAGCTTGTGTTCCGGGTATCGTCCAGACCAACTTGAGACCAGACATTGTATTGTGGTCCGAGACAGGGAAGAAGCTCGTTGTCATCGAGTTGACAGTACCTTGGGAGAGACGAGATGTGAAGAGGCCTATGAGAGGAAGAAGGCCAAGTACACTGAACTACTTGAGCAGTGCCGACACCGAGGTTGGCGGACTTGGATATTTCCCATCGAAGTAGGCGCTAGAGGGTTCTGTGCGCAATCTGTATGTAGACTGATGACAGCTGTTGGCACCACTGGCAGAGACAGGCGCCGGGCAATCCAGAAGCTGAGCCAGGCTGCAGAGCGGGCGTCTAGCTGGCTGTGGCTACGACGCGAGGAGACAAGCTGGATGCGATCAACCTCCACACCATAAGACGGTGGGCCCACCCGCCATTACAGATGTACTTGGATAAGGGCCGAAACATCTGGCGGGCACCAAGCTGACGATGGAGGAAGATCAGCAGTCGAGAACCAGACCTCAGAAAGGTGCGTTTAAGACTGTATTATCCACATGCATTTGAATAATATTATATACAAAAGACAACACTCTTAATATGATCAGAAATATATAAAGAGGTTTTAAAAGAATAAAAAATATATGAAAATAGAAAGTATGTGTGTTTTTAAGTAAGAATTATTTCAGAGATAATTTAAATTCATACTGGTCAATATAACCTTTATCAAAGAGCATGTATTATGCATCTTGCACAGGGGATATAAAGGGGATATATCGATTATTGTTTTTCATTTTTTTGTATTAATCTGGAGACAGTGTTTTCTTGCTATCTTTATAAAAGAATGGATCCTCACCTATTTTTCTATTAATTTGCAAGTTATAGACTTTGCTTTTATGCACGGTCCAATATTTAAATGTGCATTTTTCATGCTTAACATCTTATTTCAGCGTATTCATTTCTATATGTAGTTGTTCAGTGTGTGTAGCTAGGTAAGCGCCCGTAATTACTATGAGAGGTTTTCTTAGTATATAATACATCCGTAATTAATTTTTCAATGTAAAAGTACATCATAAAGTATGTATAGGCATTTTTTGTCAGCCACCGCCCCCATTCTTTTCTTTTAATTGATCGCATTATAGTGTGATATTTCTCGCATCGCGTTATTAAATCATCGATATGATTTTTCCATGTTCACGTTTTATCAAATTTCATTCCTAGTAATTTCGCGGGATATTTGTATTAAGTTCAATGAAAATTTGGATGTTTCGCTACCATTTCTTTGTTTTTCTATAAATATAATTTGCTTTTTGATAGATTTTATTATGAAACCGTATGCTTTAGTCCAGTCATCTATTTCAGTAATTAGTGTTTTTATTTTTTCTATGAATTTACTTATTTTAGATGGTATTTTACTTAATATATTTAAAAAATGTCAACGACTCCAAGCAATTAATTAAAATTTGTTTACATGTTTAGTTTCTTATCATAGATTAAACCGAAACACCGTATCCGTTCGGTATATTCTTGATATTCGACGAGGTCATTATTCGAAGACTGACGAATAGGGCCGAAAAGTTGCGACTTGATTTCTAACAATGCAATTCCGCAATTTTGGTCATTTGTATTTCAAGAGATAACTTTGAAATGTTGAATCTTGTAGACGCTTGTTCTGATCGAGGTAATGCGGTCAAAGCGCCTTATGACCCCAATCAAATTAAGTCAGCACCTTCGGATACCTGATATTTATGAATGTCAAGAGTGAGGTAGTTAAAGCGCCTGAATGATCGCGATCAGATAAAGACAGCGTCTACGAGTGTTCGATATATATGGCATTCAACGCTACAGGGGTCCGTTTAAGTTATATGCCTTAAGGTGTATTATTATATGTTGTCGATAAAATATAAAGCGGCTTAACAAATAAGCCAGATTATCGGAAGCTGTTGTTCTTCATTAAAGGGTTGCTGCGGTAAATGAGTTCTGTTGTAAAGTAGTTAAGTTATCGTAATCTCCCCATTTTTTGACGACGAGGCATTTTTCTTAATAACACTATAAATTGAACATGACTGATCGACTTGTGTACATAGTGCAGCCTCAAACATTCTAATGTAAGACATTGATTGAAATACATATATAACATATATGTGTCAATACCAATCTAAAATGCATTATGAATACATGTATACACAACAGCTACATCATCATCATCAGCAGCAGCAGCAGCAGCAGCAGCAGCAACAGCAGCAGCAGCAGCAGCAGCATGAGAATTCCTTTATTCATTGGTAATTGAAAATAAGAACTGCATAAGCTAAACCCATCCCAATTTTACATTCAAGTGATTGATACGGTAATCATCCAATGAATGAATGAATGAATGAATGAATGAATGAATGAATGAATGAATATGAATGAATGAATGAATGAATAGATGAATGAATGAATGAATGAATGGATGAATGAATGAATGAATGAATTTCGTACTGTATCTGCACATCGAGTTAAATATTAGTTTCCTACAACATTCTCAAAGGGTTATTCATGTGCACATTTTAAAACTAAAATGAAATAGATTGAAAATGTTTTGACAATTTTAAAAGCTAAAATTCGACATGACGAAA
This sequence comes from Ruditapes philippinarum, assembly GCF_026571515.1. Lineage (NCBI taxonomy): Eukaryota > Metazoa > Mollusca > Bivalvia > Venerida > Veneridae > Ruditapes > Ruditapes philippinarum. Next base: position 7,406 of record NW_026857647.1, read on the forward strand.
AGGTAAAATATACTTACCAATTACAGGTAAGGTGATACACACACTTTAGATATTTTTCAACATATTAAAAAAATATATTATTTGTTTATAATTTCGAAAATATATTTTTTTATTTTACAAAAATTCAATGATCGACATGACAATACAATATATTAACTTTGCAGACAGTTTAAAATAAATATCAATTTCATTGCAAAATATCAATTTTCTCTATATATCTACCTAATCAGCATTTTCACTATATATTTAAGTGTTCAGCATTTGCTCGCCTGAATGAAGGTTAAATTTGCTGACCATATAGAAAAAGAAGAGTTTTACGGCTTTTATCAATTCAAATTAATAATAAATTGATCAGCATTTTACTTTTGTACTCAATTTAATCGTTGACATGACTTAATACAATATATTAACTTTGCAGTTTTTCACAAATTTAAATGGTCGGCATGATTTAATAAAATATGTTTTCCTGAATGTAAAGGGCGTTAAATTAATTTATTAATGAACTAAACAAAGAAACAATCTTTTTAGAGCTAATTTCCTTCGTAAACTGTATGTAAAATTTACGGCTAATTGATTCACATTTTATTTATGTTTTTGTGTGATATATCCAAAGATGGTCATTTGTGTTTTTCACACCATGCAATTCGATCTCAATCTGATTAAAGGGTAATAAAACATAATTGATGGAATGTTTTCACAAGATTTTGGGGTGTGAACATACATATGGGGCCAATCAGATATATGTCATTGATTCATTTTGCATTACAATCAATTTATTAGCCGAATGAGAATTTCTCTATTCATTGGTAATTGAAAATAAGAACTGCATAAGCCAAACCCCGCCCAACTTTACAGCTAAATGATTATGGTACGGTCTCAGAAATTTAAAGTAATGAATGAATGAATGAATGAATGAATGAATGAATAAATGAATGAATGAATGAATGAATGAATGAATGAATTTTACGGCTTTCATCAATTTGAATTAATATTAAATTGATCAGCATTTTATTTTTGCGTTGACATGACTAAATACAATATATTAACTTTGCAGACAACATAAAATGAATAATAATTTCACGGCAAAATATCATTTTTCTCTATATATCTTAATAGTCAGCCTTTTCTCGCTTGCATGTAAAGAGCGTTAAACTTGCCGAACATATAGAATAAGAAGTTTTACGGCCTTAATAAAATTGAAATAATATCTAGCTGATCAGCAGTTTTTCACAAATTTATGTGGTCGGCATGATTTTATAAAATATGTTTTCCTGAATGTAAAGAGCGTTAAATTAATTAATTAATGAACTAAACAAAGAAACAATCTTTTTAGAGCTAATTCTTAATAAACTGTATGTAAAATTTACGGCTAAATGATCCACATTTATTTATTTTTTGTGTGATATATCCAAAGAGGGTCATTTGTGTTTTTCACACCATGCAATGGAATCTCAATCTGATTAAAGGGTAATAAAACTTAATTGATCGAACTGAACTTCTGTTATGTAACATGTTAAGTAATTTATGACCAGTGATCATAATGTTTTCACAAGATTTTGGGGTGTGAACATACATTTGGGGCCAATCAGATATATGTTATTGATTCATTTTTATTCCAATCAATTAATTAGCCGAATGATAATTCCTTTATTCATTGGTAATTGAAAATAAGAACTGCATAAGCCAAACCCCGCCCAATTTTACAGCTAAATGATTATGGTACGGTCTAAGAAATTTAAAGTAATCATCCAATGAAGGAATGAATGAATGAATGAATGAATGATTGAATGATTGAATGATTGAATGATTGAATGATTGAATGAATGAATGAATAGATGAATGAATGAATGAATGAGTGAATGAGTGAGTGAGTGAGTGAGTGAAAAAATGAATGAATGAAAAAATGAATGAATGAAAAAATGAGTGCACTCACTCACTCACCAACTCACTCACTCACCAACTCACTCACTCACCACCTCACTCACTCACTCACTCACTTCATATATTTTCCGGAATATGATATTCTTTTATATGTAAGATCACCATATTATGACTACATTTTCTAAATTTTATCCAATATATATCACATAGAAGACATTTCATTAACATACTGAAATAAAATGATTTAACAATAGAAATTGAGAAATATATCAATGTATATCATCATTCGTCAGCAGTTTAGTATTACATCAAATCGTCCCGTGCAAAAATCGGCTCTAACACGTTTCGGCCCATATTTTGTCTTTATTTAGTCCGGGAAGTACATAAAACTACCTTAAATATTAATATATATTACCTTCCAATTGGATTCATTTTTCCATTCCTTTTAAATTGGAATTAATTCCAATAGGATTTATTTCCAATAAAAAAGTATTGGAAAAAAACTCCAACTGGAATAATGTCCAGTTGGGTTTCATTCCAATCGGATTTTTTTCCAGTTAAATTTAATGGAAAAAAATCCGATCGGATTTTCCGAAAAATGCTTAAATAGACGTTATTTCAACAAGAAAATGCATACAAATACATATTAAGCATGTGTTTATGTATTTCGACAATTTCATAAAAATTGAAATTCCCGTTGGAATAAATAATAATGTTGGAATAAATTCCAATTGGAATTTAAATAATTCCGCCCGGACAGCATAATTACGATCGGAATACATGAAATTCCGCCAGGACAAATTTTTTTAAAATACAATTTTTTTGATAAGAAAAAAATTAAAAAATAGCTTTAAATGAAGTCAATTATTAATAATTAACATTAAATCTATCGGATGAAATGATTTTTGAGTGTTTAGGGCAAGTATAAATGGTAGTGAAGTTTGCCACTATACCGGTGGTGCAAAGATTTTCCGGTGGCTGTTTTAATAAGTCTCTTACAATATTAAAATGCTCTGAAGGTGTATGAATATCACGTTCGAAATCGTTGTTAAGATGGGAAGTTGTTTGAAGAGCCTCTGTGACCGAGTTAATGGTCTCAACTTCTGAAACTTTAGCAACTACTGAATCTCGTTTCAATCTTATAGTTTTATGTGTATTGTTGACAATCATAATAGGAAATCTTCTATCAGCCGAAAGTTTCATAACAGAATTTGTTATCATAAGACCTGGTTCAGAAGCAATCATTCCAGTTTCTATACTTTTTAATTCATATAATTTATCATTTTCCAAGCCTGGATTTTGTTTTAACTTAGCAGTGCACACATTAACTGTTTGAGGTTTCAGAATAACATCCTGTTTTAATCTAACAATTGATGCAATATGAATATCTTCTTCGCAGGGGTACATATGTATTATTAACTCTTAAGCAGCCTAAATCAAAATATAATCTAACGCCATTTTGTCTTAACCAATCACGGCCTAAAATAATATTTCTATTCATTTTAGAAACAACATATAATTTTTGAGTTGTTTCTGTTTTCCCTATTTGAAAATTAAGATTTATATAACCATCTATATGTAAATAATTTCCGTCAACTGAACATAAATTTATCTTCTGTTTTATAAGTTGAGGAGGATTCTTCAATTTTTTATATATTCTGCGATGCAGAAGACAAACTTCAGCACCTGAATCTACTAACGATCTGTATTTATAGTTTTCTATTTTAATCAAACACGAATTAGGGCTTCCAGCTAATGCTATACTAAATTTTGGTATTTTATCGTTCTTGTCAATAACCCCTTTGTGACAGGAACTTGCTAGTTTTCCTGAAATTTTATTTTGTTTCTGTCGTAAAAATTTTGTTTACGACATTCCCGCATAATATGTCCAAAATTATTACATTTCCAGCACTTAATCTTTGATTTCAAACTATTATTGCTATTATTTTTCCTAAATCGTGAAAAATTTGTCGGTGAAATACAGAATATATTTCATTTTTCCTAAATGTACAATAACGCACATGATGACCTGGCCTCTTACAGTACACGCAAAAATTTCTTGTATAATAATGATTTAAATTATTTGCTTTGTAATTCATTTATTTTGCGTGATTTTGAGAATTAGAAAATTTTACTCTGGCAGAAAATCTAGCTCTGAAATTCTGTTCATTCATTGCGCAAGTAATTGCTTCTTGTAAAGTTTTTGGCTTTTCTCTCATAAGTTTAAGTTTTAAATAATTATGCGCTAAATTATCCGTAAACAATTCCACTAACTGAAGTTCAATTAAACTATTATCTCCTAGTTTATAATTTTCATAAGCGGTTTCAGCACAATTTATAAATTTTTCAGCAAAAATTTGAACACTTTCTCCCAAATCTTGTTTTAAATTTCTCAAAAGATAGGATTCATGATGTAAATCTTTAATTTCCCCAAATCTAGTACTTATTTCTTCTTTTAATTGTTCCCACGAATTACGAGGATTATCACGCAAATATCTACATATTAAATCGCTTACAGTCCCTTTACTTGATTGAAATGCGACTAATTAAATTTACTATCATCCAAACCTTTTAAAACAGCATATTTTTCTATAGATTTCATCCAGTCATTAAAATATTTAGAATTTCCATCAAAATTTTGTACTATTTCTGATAAACCCTGTGTACCTATGACAGTTGAAATATTGACCAATTTATCTGACAAATTTTCAAAAATTGTAGCTATTTCTTGATCTGACATCTTCAAAATTAGCAAATTACAGGTATATAAACGCTCACTCACCTTTAATTTTCTGTTTCAGGTACTTCGTTGTGTCCCGCTGTCCAAAATCGTCGCTTCGACATCGCTGGTCTTAGGCGCCAAATCAACCGTTGTCGCATAACGGAGAAAGAACTCGCGGATGTTACATACTTTTAATATACAAATACACAAGTGTACAAGCGAAACACCAAATTCGAACTCCCTGGACTGGACATTTGAGAATAGTATATATAATGACAACCTGTCATAATGACATTTTATAATGTATATAAATACACGCGTTTTAGAGTTACATGTAGAACTCTCATTAATCATTTTGACATAAGCTCAGTCTGCATGTATCTTGTACTATAATATTCATAAATCAAAGTCATGTTCCATAGTTCATATTATGAAATAAAAACCTTAATATATGTATATACATGTTGACTTGTCATTTATATTAATATGATGTGTAAACAGTAAAATGCGACACAAGCACTTTGATTCCCACAAGGAAATCTAGAAATTAAAACCCTATAATAGTGTACAAGTTGGTCACCTCGGGGCATTACTTGCTGTGTCTTTTGTCATAAAGAACATACTCCGAGGCAACAATAAAAAACAATAATAACGCATATGGTGACAAAAATCGGCGTGGCAAAATAAAGTTGCTATTATTTTTTATAATTAAGTCACTAAGAATTACATTATTTATTGATATATAATCATATTGTGACGATGTAAAATTTAATTTAGATACATGTATTTAAACATATCTCTGGTTATACCTGCAAGGACATGTGTACTTGAGAAAAAAATGCGCATGACTAAAAAATAGCGATCTCAACTAATTTTCAAGGATAAACTATTACATTAATCCTGGCTATATCTATCATTTTCTTTCTTTCAATTGGGTAGATCGTTTAATAACCTTTATCACAAAAAGCATGTTGAAATCGACATTCATGAAAATGTTGGAAGTTAATGCAATAATAATTAAGGATAACTGGGATCACACCAGAATCTCGCATGGGCATGTGCACTTACGCCTAAAATATTCAAAGAATCTATTTAGTATATATCAAATCAATACGAGGAATTACTCTTTATCTATATTGACTAAAAGTCAAGTACTAAGCACTTTAAGTAACAAAACGACAATGATTAAAGGCAAATACAGCCATATATCATACATCTTTTGGGACAATTAACATTTCTCTGTATATTCCTATAGGCAATAACTTCTATATGTATCTATAATAAAATAAATTCCGAGTAAACATCGTATTTCAAAACAGTTTTACAGTCAGTTGAAGTTTATTGAAAAACCCATGAAATTCCGTACGGAATATTACGTATGAACAGACTTTAGCCTGAATTACGCACGGATGGGGGCATTTAAGTACAACATGTTGGCTTGGATATATATGAATGAATGGTAAGAATATGTACAGAAATAGTCCAGATACGATTGGCAGTGGCAATAGACCCTGTCCATAGACAGAAACAAGTAGGGAATACTTGCAGGAAATGTTTTCGGTATATGAAAGTAATGCATGCGATATAAAACATATCATGAATAATACCGGTACCGCGGCTATCTAATACTAATACCAAACAAATTAGAGTCAAGGGCGGATACAGAACAGTTTTTCCTGGGGGCGGGGGCTGACACATGAGTGGACTCTTCTTATTCCTAACACGGTATTATGTGGCGTTTACATTGAAAGAACATGTGTTATATGGTTTCTGGCAGTTCTTGGATGCGTTTCATAAAAAAGCTTAGGACCGATTTAAGTCGTTGGTGCAAAACTGTGATAAAACTGTGTTAACTTTAAGACTAAACTTAGAACTATTCCTATGGGTGCCTCTGGACACATCTAACTTTTGTCTCAAGATATAAATACAAAATGACGCGCAAAAGAAAACATTGCAGCTCTTGTTTTATTGACATAGAATTATATACTTCAAATGTTGAGGGTTAAAGTGAAGAAAAAGTTAATTGTACCTGTAATAATTAACTTTTGTAAATGTTATTACACTGATTAAATATGGATTATGATAAGTTTTTGTACCAGAAATGTAGGGCACTTAATCCTTTTTATTTATAAGGGTCCTGATTCCATAGGCTTCCTGACATAGAACTCTACAGTTAAGACACCGAATGCATTAAGGCAGTTTGCAGAAAATTAAGGGGGCAGGGGACATATTCGAATGATGGCCCCGGTAAAAAATTTTAATAACTCAGACGTAGTGTTTTGAAGGTAATAGAAACTTCTGATATTTCTCTGTCATTGTAATTCTTTCTTGTTTGTATGTAGGAAATGAGCAGTATTTTAGGGTATTTACCCGAAACTAAGCATTTTGGTAGCTTTGTATGTATTTGCAACTCTCCGAATGGAGGTGAAAAAGTTAAAAATCAAGCTTTTACAGTTGGCGCCAAACAAGTAAGAAATTTCGTATAAATTGAAAAATCTAAACGTATGACAGACACTTTATTTTTGAAAATGCCATAGCTTGCACTGCGTCTTAGTGGTATTTTTAAAGGAATCGGGCGGATTCTGAAGTATGCTGCACCTTCATGAAGCTTGTCCATATTGGTATATTTTATGTGTGATTTTGGCTGGGTGGGGGTAAATATAAATTGCTGTCAGTCATTCTTATAAGGAGCAATGCAAGCAAACTATTATTTTCTTCAATGTATGTCATATATCATTGAATAATGCTGTGCAACTGGTTATCTGAAACAGATTTTGAAATATTTGGAATTGTGTTTCTGGCCACATTTTTTTCCTTATTTATTGAAGACATCGAATCGTTTTTGCAGCAGGATAATACAACTGGCCTAACCATTAATGAAATTTGTCTTGTAATTTTGTTATTTGCGGATGATATGGTAATATGTGGCGATTCTGTAGAAGATTTACAATCGAGACTGAATTCTTTACGCGAATATTGTGAAAAATGGGGGTTAGAGGTAAACACTGCAAAAACCAAAGTTGTTGTTTTTAGGAAACGAGGGCCAGTTAAAAGAAATGAACATTTCATTTATAATGATGAACAGTTAGAAATTGTTGATGATTTCAATTATTTGGGAATAACGTTGAATTACACTGGTACTTTCGCTTTAAATATAAAATGTCTAAAAGGCAAAGCACTTAGGGTGATGCACACATTGTTAAATAATATCAAAAGATATAACATTCGTCCGGATATTTCATTGCAACTTTTTGATGCATTCGTAGGATCGATATTAAATTATGGTTGTCCTATTTGGGGGTTTACTAAGTCTTGTGAATTAGAACGTATTCATCTACAGTTTTGCAAAACAATCCTTGGTGTAAAACAATCGACAATTAACGCAGCTATATATGCAGAATTGGGTCGCTATCCTTTATAATGTATTTCGTTTTGTACATATTATTAAATACTGGGTCAAGATTATCAATACGGATAATATGCTATTAAAATCAGTTTATGCACATTCATTAGCGCAATATTATAATGGTAGAAAGAATTGGGTTTTCCATGTTAAAAAAGTGCTTGATGATTATGGTTTTAGCTCTGTTTTTTAAATCATGAAAACATAAATTCCAAATTATTTGTAAATTTGTTCAAGAAAACAGTAACGGATTGTGCCTTACAGAAACTATCTGGAGACATTGAGAAAAATGAAATACTGAAATCCTTGTACATACATTAAAACCGAGCTTTGGTATATCGGATTACTTGATTAAAATAAATTCGTTTAAAATACGTAATAGCATAACTAGATTGCGCGTGTCGTCGCTCAATTTATTTATAGAATCTCTTAGACATGGGCGTAATTGAAAACCAAGAAATGAAAGATTATGTTATTTCTGCGGTAATGACATAGAAGATGGATTTCATTTTATAACCACATGCAAAATATATTCTGACCTGAGAAACAAATTCATACCAAAATATTATGTGAAAAATCCGAGCATGTACAAATTTATTGATTTATTAAGTTCTAAAAAGAAAAAAGTCTTGTTAAATTTGGGAAATTTTATAGCACAAGCATTTAAACGCAGGGAATTAAATCAACCGAATCTTCAGACATAATTATAAAAATGTTATCTTGTTAGTAATATTACTTTATTTCTTTTCATTCTCCATGTTTTGTTAATGCAGTCCAAAGATGTAGTTTTATCATTGTATGACACTTTGCTACTAAATAATGTTAACTTTGATGATTACGTGATGTTTAATTATATTTGAATGTATGTATTTTGTGACCATGTGCATTTTGTACACGTCTTATATGAATTCTCTCTCTCTCTCTCTCTCTCTCTCTCTCTCTCTCTCTCTCTCTCTCTCTCTCTCTCTCTGTAATACAAAATTGTTCATTTTTAGGTCCCCTGCCCCCCCCCCCCCTAATGTGTTATTTAATCGGGGTTATGCAGACGGTTTTCAGTAGATAACTCTTAATCAGTGTATAGGCAGATGCAATCGTCTGCATAATACTGATTTCATTAGTTTACGAAATTTAGTCGTTAAACAATAATAAAATCTACTGTTAAAATACATATAGCACTCTTGAACGTAATGATGATGTACAATTCGTTTACACATGTATATTAAGGTAGTGACCTTCTTACTTTAACGCTTGAACACATTTTACTTTAAATTACTATCATAGCATTTGCCTATCTAGCCTCAGTGACAAGCATTTAGGATTTTCACTTAAAAATTTAAGATTGTAGGTTTAAATTTCAAGGAAACATTATTTTCTATATTTATTTTTTATATTACCTTTTTATAGCTTGAAGTTATAAATTATATAGATTTGGAAAAAAACAAGAAATTAAACAAATGATTCATCGCCAATGTTGCATATAATATTTAAAAAAAAACTGAAGAAAAATATTTGTCAAGGATTTGAACTTGCAACTGCGCGACTGTTATGCTATAATACTTACGAGGACATCAATTTATTATCGGAAACTATATTATTAAAATCAATTGGTAAATCGTAATAAATTACAGAAAACTAACACAGAGACTAACGTAAACTAGAACTGTGTCCAAAGGACACGGATGCCCCCACTGACAACATATATATGGTATATAGTGAAAAAATCAACAAAGGGCCATAATTCTGTTAAATTTGGTCGCAGCAAAAATTCCTTCCTTTACTACCATCTACACATTAAGGTTGTTCATCCCTGGAAGTTTAAGCAAAATCTACCATCCGGTTTAAGAGGAGTTGCGTTCACAAAATTTCTATATGGTATATAGTGAAAAAATCAACAAAGGGCCATAATTCTGTTAAATTTGGTCGCAGCAAAAATTCCTTCCTTTACTAGCATTTACACATTAAGGTTGTTCATCCCTGAAAGTTTAAGCAAAATCTGCCACCCGGTTTAAGAGGATTTGCGTTCACAAAATTTCTATATGGTATATAGTGAAAAAATCAACAAAGGGCCATAATTCTGTTAAATTTGGTCGCAGCAAAAATTCCTTCCTTTACTGCCATCTACACATTAAGGTTGTTCATCCCTGGAAGTTTAAGCAAAATCTGCCATCTGGTTTAAGAGGAGTTGCGTTCACAAAATTTCTACATAGTAGAATTATAGTGAAAAAATCAACAAAGGGCCATTATTCTGTTAAATTTGGTCGCAGCAAAAATTCCTTCCTTTACTACCATCTACATATTAAGGTTGTTCATCCCTGGAAGTTTAAGCAAAATCTGCCACTCGGTTTAAGAGGAGTTGCGTTCACAAAATTTCTATATGGTATATAGTGATCAAATCAACAAAGGGCCATAATTCTGTTAAATTTGGTCGCAGCAAAAATTCCTTCCTTTACTACCATTTACACATTAAGGTTGTTCATCCCTGAAATTTTAAGCAAAATCTGCCATTCGGTTTAAGAGGAGTTGCGTTCACAAAATTTCTAAATGGTATTTAGTGAAAAAATCAACAAAGGGCCATAATTCTGTTAAATTTGGTCGCAGCGAAAATTCCTTCCTTTACTGCCATCTACACATTAAGGTTGTTCATCCCTGGAAGTTTAAGCAAAATCTGCCATCTGGTTTAAGAGGAGTTGCGTTCACAAAATTTCTACATAGTATATAGTGAAAAAATCAACAAAGGGCCATAATTCTGTTAAATTTGGTCGCAGCGAAAATTCCTTCCTTTACTACCATCTACATATTAAGGTTGTTCATCCCTGAAAGTTTAAGCAAAATCTGCCATCCGGTTTAAGAGGAGTTGCGTTCACAAGATTTCGGGACGTACGGACAGACGGACGGACGGACAGACGTACGGTGTGACGGACGGACGGACAAGTGCAACGCTATATGCTCCCACTCTGTGGGGGCATAAAAACTTCGAAAATAAATCAGTCTCAGGTCTATATTGCCAAACAGTATCTTCGGTGTTTGTTTGTGGTATGTTAATTTGATAAAAATAAAAACAGCTAATGCTCATTTACTTTTCTATATTCTTATTATTAATTTCTAACTTATATATCGACAATAAAATATCCGGAAAATGTATCGAACATTTTTGATTGACAATCATTAAAAATGTGTAAAGTTTTAGAACACATACTAGTACTTCCTTTGTGAATGTTCATTTTTTTAGGTGAAGTATTGTTTTAGGTACAGTTTGGAACTAAGTTAAAGAGATAATAAAGATTAAGCAAAGTTTCACTCTAAGGTGATGAAAAATCTACATGAGATTCCCCTATACTCTAGTACCGATCTTATTATACTTGGTATATCAATAGGTGTTACGCTTTTACAAAAAATGTTTATTATTGCCAGGCATTTGAAATAAAATAGTGTTGAAAAGATTGCAGTACGCGGACTTGACATATCTTATAAAACTATCATGTTAATTTGTCAAATAAAGCCGTCTGATTTTTGTTGTTGATTTTTTTATTACTTTGCGTGCACGTTTATATTTTTATACGGTGTTTTAATAAACTTTAATAATTTCTAAGTTGGAGTTGCTATAGCATTTTATTAGCAGATATAAGGTTCATGCCAGGATTCCGCCTGGCCTAGGATAGGGGGTAAATCGAAAGTACAGAATCAGAATCTATTGAATTGTATGATTATCGAAAATACATGTTATAAATAGTTTTGGGCGTTGTTTGTCTCTTTTAAAATAGCTCAATGAAACATAATGATAAACAATAAGAAGTTTGGAAAACGAATGCAGAAAGTCTCAATGTAAGACAGATGTCAGTCAAGGAAGCACGCGGACATAAAATATAAATCAAATCAAGAAAAATCGTAGAAAAAAGGTAGTTTAGGCAAACGTTCCGCGTTCGTCCTCCTTTTCTGTCATTTGCCTACCAAACAATATACAAATTATGACAAGCTAAACTTAAAGTATACTATCTATATGTATATCTATACATATTAATATAATAAACGACTTACCTGTATTCAAATAGCTGATAAAAATAAAAATGAAAAACCACTTCAAAGCCATGATGGCTTGATATGATTGTTAAATTTCACACTCAATCCGGCATATTACGTTAAAAAGAAGTCTTCACCAAAAATTGAAATGAATCTGCGGAGTAACTTGTTGCGCCGCTCGAACAAATCCAAGTGAGAGATTAATATGCCTCGTAATAACCATATGTAAATGCCATTTCGTTTTGAATTTGGCATTTCCTACCAATTTATAATTCATTATTATGAATAAAATGCTCTTCCCATATTGAATAATCAAATATATGTTAATGAAAATAATTGGGTGCGTCTAATAATGTTCATATCTTGATGATATTTCAATTTCCTGTCTGCAACTAGGGGTGCCACGTTTATGTGTTTAAAAGAGCGCGGTCGGTTTTTAGCAATTTGCAATTCATTAATATCAAATAAATGTTATATGTTGATGATACTTTATTTTCCTATATGCAATTGTGTATCTATGTCCAAAATGTAATGTAAAAATATAAACCAGATAAGTTAGAGTCATGGTAACACTATTCTTTTTTAGTCCCTCTGTGTTGGTTCATTCCAAATGCCGCCACATATTACAATACTAATCTCTAATTTACGTAATTCAATTTCCCTTTATAATATTCACTAAATGAGATCATAACTGACTGTGTGTGCGTGTGTGTGTGTGTGTGCGTGCGCGTGCGCGTGCGTGTGCGTGTGTGTGCGTGTGCGTGTGCGTGTGACGAGAAAAATGAAACAATACCTTTGAATGTAATACTAGCTTTCTTTATTATTTAATATGTTTTAGTAATATATATATATACACAACAGTTTTGGCTCTCCACGTACTTAAAAACTGGAAGCACAATTCTATTATATTTTTCGCTAGTATTTTAATTAACTGCTATTTGAGCCTCATTATACTTTATTCATGTTTATTACTCCATTATGTCATGTTTGTACATGGAATGAGAGAATGAAATGTTTTTCACTTGACTTGACTTGACTTGTTAGTGTTGATGTCAGTGGTGATAATGTTGTTTGTTGATAATGTAATAGTGGTAGTAGTGATAAACATTGTCATATTGGCGTCTGCGCCGAAGCGCGACACTCGTTATGGAATGAAAAGGGCAATTACAACTTCTCGGGCCTTTTCGTCGGTCATAATAGCCGATCATTCCGATTGGTATGAGGGTGTTTGATTATCAAAAATGAAGTGTCGCGATATGTACAATGAATAGCGAACTGGAAAATTTCGCAATGCAAACATTTTCAAATGAAATTATCTTATCCGTCTATTTATCGCGCTCTTCTACTTTATTAATAATTTTGTAGTACACAGCGGATTATTATGTATTTCTCTACCTATAAATAAAATGATGACCTAACATTGTGAAAGTCCGTCAGTCTATTTATAGAAGTAGTTTTAGTTTAACGAAACGATCATTCGTGTCGCGCTATGGTAATAAATAACGAACTGAAGAATTTTGCAGTAGAAGAAATGTAAACATATTCACAATTAATTGAATCTTTATAAATCCATAGAAGAAATCGAAGTTAGCCATTTTTACGAATTTGTTATATCATAGTATTATCATTTTGAAATTGTCTTTTCCGTAGTTTTTTTCCGGTTTTCTTGCATACGGCCCTGATTGCACATATGACAATTTTACCGTGAATATTTAAATGGTTCATAACTTTAAATGTCGCTTTTATTTTGACGTTGTGCGACAGTTTACAGGTCCAGCAGTAATATACTATAAAACCTATTCGCTGTTCAAGTTTCTTTAGCTAAAATCAACCCTGATTTTCCAGATTTTTGCTGTTCTAAATTTTGTTTGAATGTAATCGATTTTATGGTAGTTTGAGTTGAATGTTAATTTGCCGAATATTGTGACATTTTAACAACAGAAACTTTCGCCATTTTAACATGAGTTGTTATGGGTTTATTGGTAGGAATGTAAACAGGGTTTATTGATAGGAATGTAAACACACTGGTGGGTCAGACGAGGTTTTTTGAAGTAATTCATTAAAATAGTAGACTGACCTCCCAATAAATCAATTAACAGACTTGTTTTCATTTTGATTATTATTTTGTATGTTTTGAATATTCTAATCTCTAGCATGCTTACCAAAGTTCATGACGAACAATGTCTTTCGTCCGCCCATTCATAAATATTATACAATTCTGGTAAAAACCAATTACCATTGAAAAGTTTATAAGAATATCTGGTCATCAGATGTCTACTAGTTCATCGTCACTTGCTGCATTTCATGCGTGGACGCTCTTTGATGCTTTGCATCAATGCTTTTCTTGTATGTTGATACTGTAACAGTAAAGTAGTAGTGGTGATAGTTTTAGCTCTGTAGATTATACTAGATGCTGTGGAATAAATAAATAAAACTATGAATATTATATTATGCAGATTCTTTTATTTTCAGATATAGCAGTTTCTAAAGCAAGAGTTTCGAAATATTCAATCAATTTTTACTTAAATATCCATACATGCCAGATACAATGTATGTCTACTTCTTGTTCATTATAGTAATAACGTTTGTTCTCTCTCTCTCTTTTGTTCAGTAAGTTTTCATTCGTTTAAATAAACCATTATTGGGCTCACTACGTTTCATACGTTTCTCTTTCATACTTGCCATATAAACAGTAAATAAATAACAAATAGATTTGCGAGTTACAGTAGACATATCGTCCCGAGGTAAATATTGTAGCGGTTTTTTTTAGATTTTTACTGTGAACAAGTACTGTTTACCTATGCAACAATACAACATTTTTAATCACGTGGTACACATGCATGTATTACAGGCTTTTAAAAATATTGTAATTTACTTTTAAATGTTTAAAGTGTATAAAGCTTTATCTCTTCTACATAGAGTCTAGAAAATATTTGTTAAAGAGCTGCTACAAAATTATGTTTTGATGCGTAAAACAAAATAAAAGAAGAAGAAAAAAGCGCAGTTATTTGTAACTAGAATTTCTTTTTTTTAATTTAGTAGTTCACACATTTTTTCCTCATGCTCGGTTTTCTCCAATAGTGTTATGCGATAAACTGTTTTTTTACACATTGCACCAAAATAAATAAATGAATGAATGAATAAATATATAAAAAAATAAATAAATAAATTTGTTAATAAATAAATAAAAATAATTAAATAAATAAATCAAATTAATTAAATTAATAATAAATAAATAAATAAATAAATAATAATAAATAAATAAATAAATAATAAAAATAAATTTAATAAATTAATTAATAAATAAAATAAATAGATAAATATATAAATAAATAAATGTAATTGATAAATAAATAAATGTAATAAATAGATAAATAAATAAGTAAATAAATAAATAAATTAATAACATAAAAAGGAAACAGAAATATCAACAATAAAACAACAATAAAAATTAAACAAAGAAAATAAAAATAAAAAGATAAATAAATATATAAAAATAAACCAAAAAATAAATTTTAATACATAAACAAAAACAAAACAAACAAAAAAAAACATGCCGTTTATGTCAATAATTAACGTGATCTCTTTTTAACCTCATTTACAACATTTGGAGACGGCGCGGGACTGGTTTAAGTGTCTACTTGAAACACGAAACCAGTCGCTGTATCTTAATTTAATTTGTTTACAGACAAGGTATATAGAACTGGCACGTAGCATGCGGTTAAATGTTTTTAGCTGATATAAGATCACATGTGGTACATGTTATAGAAAGAGCACCGAAACACGAGGCTATCTGATTTGTACGAGGGGGCGTAGCCCCCGAGTATAAATCAGATTGCCGAGTGTTTTGGTGTTCTTTCTCTTTTGTATCATAGTCAAACTTTAAAGCACGTTCCCTGTTGTCACAATATGAAACCCCGACAAAAATGAACCAATGAACGAACATCTGAATATGACATTTCTGTCTCTTTCCCTTTCGCTGCCGTCACAATATGTAAACCCAAGCAAAAATGAGCCAATCAATGGGCATGCTCTGAAGTGCGGGTAACTAAAACCCGCACTCCAGTTAACGCACTGTGCATGTATATGTATACGATTTAACCCTGACACATTTTCAACAGACAGGTCTCCAAACTATGATACAAACAATATATACACTTTTCTTGCAAACGGTTGTTTGCCATATAACCATCTCCCATATGCTGTATAATATATGTATAACAGTCGTTTATGGTTGACCAGTTAAAACATTGCCAAACTCATAATTGGAATATTGCAAAGGAAAATGTTAAATAGTTACTAACATATTTATATTTAGAATAAAGATATTTTATTTTGTCCGGGACGTATGATGGCTGATTTGTGCTATTCGTGTTTTCGCCCCGCGACCCTAGTAAAAATGGCATGGCGAGGAGCGAAAACACGCTAATAAGCGGGTCGAAGTATAATAATTAAAACTCCCAGCGGAGACGCGGAAAAAAATAAAACAGCTTTATATCAAGCAAGCATCTTTTTTCTATAAAAAATTGAGATTTATAACAGGAGCCATGTATATAAAACTTTATAATATTGCACGTTTGTAACGGCGCTTTTCATTGGACAATCGTGACGTTTAAATAGTTTTATATACACGGCTGCTGTCAATTCATAAAGAAATCTCATTTTTTTCTCTAAAAAAAGGAAGTTTGCAGTATTATCAATTTGTTATAAATATTCCTGACAGGTTAAATGGCCGTATATAAACGGCTGTTTGCAATATAAACATCGACTAGCAGCTCGCTTTATTTGCAAACAACCGTTTATATAGGACCATATAACCTGTCGAAAATATTTATAACTAATAATAGAAACGTCACGATTATCCAATGAAAAACGACGTTACAAACGTGCAGTACTAAAAAATAAAGAATTTCTATAGACCTTTTTACGACTTTAGAAAAAATCGATCGGAAGTAGCATTTTCTCGTGCATGCTCAATCTGTGTAGGGCAAAAAGAGCATCGCTCTAGAAAGTGGCTCTCGAAAGATCCGCTCGTGAATAAGTTTATCTAAATGTTAAGTGACTATCACTGTAATTTTGTTATCGCTGTCCTGCGCAAAATAGTTTTCACTCTCTCAATCTGTAGGGACATGTAAAAACGTTTGTAAGGAATAAAAAAATGCATTGTATATTGTTTCAATGCGTTGTATTTATTCTGGCAGTGGCGGTAACCGGACAGCATGTCGGGATAGAAAATACGGACACCACCGACATCTCGGACACGCCGGTATATAATGGGGAGGAAATTATACTGCCCATGTGTCGTAACTTTCTTCCATATAACTGGACGAAACTCCCGAACCAGTTCGGACATGACACACAAGTTGAAGTGTACAGGTTAGAAATATTAATATAATATTTTTTTCTTTATCAAAATTAGACAAACTTTCATAATCATAGTTTTGTTTAGATCACGTGTTAATATTTTGATTAAAAATTAGAAAGATTTCAGACAAAAAGTTAATTCTTTGTGCACACAGGCAGCTATTATTAGCCAAAACTAAGTATGGAAAACGGAAAAAGTAACTTGACATTTTCATTAGTTTTGACAGCCGACGAACATTAAATTGTTCACCCTTGCCACTGACGCACTAGAACACTATATAAATGAAACGCTGCAAATTGTGAATTTTATTTTCAAACTCATGAAACTGTTGCATTTATTTTATTTATATGACGATGATAAGATGTGTTGAGAATCAAAGTGAAAAATATTTTTTAAAAAACTTGCTAAAATTATTTTCACTTCTCATTTAAATGCAAAATAAAATGAAATGTACCCTCCCATGAACATATTAAAGATTTTGCGATTATATACTGCCAGATCATGGATAAAACAGTATATATAGTCCATACCATAGGCACCCGGTTTCGGGATAAATAACCCTTTGAGAGGTTTGTAGAACTCAAATATAATTGAATGTCACATTTTTTAATTTCTAAAACGGTCATTTTTCCGATGTTACTAAAAAACTGAACATCGAAAAAATGACGGTTTGAAAAAATAAACATATACGTTAAAGAAAATTGTTACATTTGATAATAGTTGAGTTCTTCAAAGCTTTCAAAGGGTAATTTTATCCCGAAACCAAATGCCTACTATTCACACTCATTTATAATGTACACTCACTATCATTTTAGGCATATAGAGCATCAATGGGCGTATATGGATTATGGTTGCTCTAACAATTTCCGGCAGTTTGTCTGTTCGCTCTACTTACCCAAGTATGACCCCGTCACGCAGACTGTTGCTGGACCTTGTAAGGAAATGTGTAGCAAAGCCAGGAATAGATGCAAGAAAACAATGAGGGAAACTAGGTCAAGATGGCCACGAATCTTCCGGTAAATATATTTAATTTTAATTTTTAATTAAATTAATTTCAAGTTTAAACCTAGATCTACATGTGTAGAAAATAAATGTATTTAGGAAGCATGTCAAATAGTAGTGTGTGGTTGAAGAATGATACACGGTTTGAGTTCACATGTATGGTAATTAATAAACTCAGAAATAACAGTTATTACAAAAAAGAAAATGATCGATAATCTCCGCCCTTGTGGCCGAGGGATTTCCCTTCAGAACTGCGGCCACCGTTTATTCCTGCGTGATCGCAAGAGGCGACTTAATGGGTTTGATTAACTGGAGTTTATGTGTCTCTTAGCTCCAGCAGGTGAGGTTGTTCTGACCCCTGGTATAGCCTATAGTTTGTAACATGCTAGGTTAGTCGAAATCATCTTTCCTGTTCGGCGCCGTATAAACTAGAGTGTGTTGATGCGCCGTAAAACCAACCAAAACAAATCCACAATAATCCTTGCGAGGCAAGACAGATATACATTATATTCGATTCTACCATACATAAAGACAATAATTGATGAAAAGCGTATAACTACATCTACCGGAAAAGTAATTTTCTTGACGTCAATTGTTTTTTAACGTCAAATCCTACATCATATATCTTGTTACCATTCTTCTTAATTAATATACATGACGTGTAATAACGCACTCGTTCGCACAGTCTGTGGCAAAAGGGAATAAATGTAGTAAATAAGTAATTTGGAAATAAAAAGTACAAATAAGTAATTTGGAAATAAAAAGTACTCAAATATTTATTATGGGACACTTTATTTTCCATTTTTAATGAGTCATTTTGATATTTGAGTGTAATGTGCCGGACTTATAAGATATTATTATATTTACATAATGTTATACTTACATATTATACCTATTTGCATACACACTTCTTTATTTAATATTACGTCATCCAGCCCATAACTCGCATACAGACCGGCTACCCAGTCCATAATTCTTATACAGACTGTTTAAAGACAACACAAACAGACGAAATCGTCAAACTGACAAAATTTTATTAACAGAAATGTAATATTTAAAGAAGAGCATGATTTTGTTACTGCATCGCTTGAAAATAATTTAAAAAAAAATACGAGTAGGGTTTGAGATAATTCACATGCCGAACAAATAAACTATTATATGACAGAAACAAAAGGGATAAAAGGATTAAGATTCGGTATAATGTAACAAATCCAACATGACCTTTCGGGCAAAATGCAACTTTACGAACTTGTTAGTCAGACCTTGGAAGGTATATGGCCCTCCGCTGCGCTTCAGGCCAAATACCTTCCGAGGTCTGACCAACAAGTCCGTAAACTTGATTTTGCCCTCAAAGCCATGTTTTATTTGTTAAATATTATAATATTTGCATATTGTCATATTTCCAGATGTAACCAGCTGCCGAGTAAAAGAAATGACGATGTTTGCTTAAGACCAGTTCGAGAATCGCGCGTGGAGCTGCAACACACCTACTGCGTAGACAACGTCATTCCTATGTGTATAAGCCTTAACAGTCTTGGCTCGCTGCCCAACTTTTTTCTGCAACGAAGTCTCGGAGAAATCACGACGGAAATGAGATTTTACGAGGATCTGGTTTCGACCAATTGCAACGCAAACCTTCAGTTCTTCCTGTGTGGCACGTACCTGCCCCTCTGTGTGCCGAACATTACTCCATTTGCGATACCGTGTAGGGAACTTTGTGATGAGATCAAACGAGACTGCTCCACACATTTTGATTTCATCTACCAGGGTCTGCCCTGGCCAAATAAGCTGCAATGTCATCGCTACACACCCTCGAACGATACATCACGATATTGCGCTATGCCGGGCGATTTCTAACTCTAACGATACATCACGATATTGTGCTATGCCGGGCGATTTCTAATAATGAATCCAAAGTAAAACCACGGAAATATGCACGCACATATAGTTCTGTAATTATGAATCTCTGATTATACAGGGAACCCTTTCTACAACCAGAACGTTAGCATTGTCAATTGTAAAAGTCAATGATGTCGAAAGACAAAGTACAATAGATTATTAATCTGAATGCATCCCTTACAAAAATAAATTATGTTTTGCATATGATAAAGTCAGACGAAGGGGCGAACTTTTTAAGTTTTTAGGCGTTAGTTAAAAGCTCTTTTTGGAAGCTAATTTGGATTAAAACCTTGAAGAATTTTGTAAAAAGATTGAAGCAGCATGCATCCAGATTTATGCTAATTTTTAATATTGTGAAGTGAACAAAGAAAGTAATTTACATATTGCAAACGGCACTTACAATCCACGTAAATTACCAAAAAGAGGTCAAAATATACAAAAATAAATACCTCTTACTGGGTTAGTAACGCAGTAGAATTATAGTGATTGATACTGCAAATCAGTTATTAATCGCACTTAACATGTAAATAAACAATTAAATATTGAATATTTTAAAATTTTCTTAAGATCTTAATACATTTTTCAAAAGATCGAATTATTTTAAATATTTGTGCTCATCTGGAGGCGTGCAGCTTTAATACATTAAGTACACACAAACTTGATATCCCACCTTATATATAAAACGTATCGTATTTCTTTTATATAATACGTGCTAACAATAGTCAACATAAAGGGGGGGGGGAACACATTTACAAATTAATAATATCAGTTGTACCACAAATCACGAAATGGACTCTATTTCGCGAAATGAGATTTAAAATGTTTTGTGCCATAAAGATCTATTTTCCAATTTATTTTTGGACGGCCTTATTATCTTATTTTATTCCTCATGTACCGCAATAAAGTATCTATAGAAAATATAAGTTAATTTCTTGTCTCTATTTCCTTTCCTGTAAATCGTAATTTATATCAGTTTGAACGCCCAAATTGTAAATGTTGCAGGCTCGGTCAAGTCCGCTGTCTGGGTTCGAGGTAATAAATTATTCGTTTGTGAGCTCTGCCATGAATATCAGGATTTTCGTTGGTCAGTGTATATTTTAAAGGAACTCCACTGAGGTTTATAAGCCTAAAAACATAAAAGTTTAATTTTTCCCATAGTGCATGAGCACTTAAAACAGAAATATAAATAAATTATAATTAAGAAATACATTGAAAATCATATGTTTGTGCTATTCTCAGTTCGATTTGACTGAAAAGCGTTTAAACGCTTTTCAATTTTGGGTAATTTTCCCTATTTTAATAATTATTCTGGAAAAACAGAGCGAGCTAATGATCTGAAATTTTGAACATAGGTTATTAGTATAGGTCTACATCAGATGGAGTAATAATCCAAAAAAATTATTTCCAGTCCGTCATGTCAAAAACCGTCAGTAAAGTCCCTTTAACCCATTACTTCATGAGCATTTTGTGAAAAATGGCTGTTTCATTGAAAAGTCTCCCGTTTCAAGTTCAAATTGCTATAATACTATAAAAACTGCTTCAACACTAATCAAACTTGGCACAAATGTTGACTGGACCATTGCCCTTGCAACAACATGCTCAGGCTTAAATTTTCTGTTACTATGGCAACGAGGGGACATCTCAAAATTGCCAAAAATCACTATTTTGCGTTGATTTTTACCATCAACATTGATTTCAAAGTGCTGCAACTTCTCAATGGATTGAGATAGAGTCAAATGCCTTTCAGCGTTGGTTACACGTTACCTTATGATCAATCTGGGGTCATTTATAGCCTCTCACAAGTCCAAAATTTTCTTGGCGATGAGGGGGACACCGCCCCCCTTCAAACCCACCAAACAGAAGGGGTGGCAACCCCCTGATGTATATTTTGGTTGGGAGGCCGCGCCAAAAAAGAGGTCACTTTTTTAACAACATTTCTCAAACAAAAACAAGTGTTGGGGGCCTAAATAAGGCATTTTTTTACCATTTGAGACAACAAAAAAGGGGGGGGGTGAAAAAGGCGATAAAAGGCGAATATATAACGTAATGGGTTAACAGAAAATGATGAAAATACTTGAAATTACCCTAAATCGCGTTTTTTCATGTTTAAACATGGCCTGTCATATAAATTTGAAGAAAAATTGTTGTTTTGTAGATTTTTTTATTTTTTTCATTAACCCATTACTTCATGAGCATTTTGTGAAAAATGGCTGTTTTCATTGAAAAGTCTCCCGTTACAAGTTCAAATTGCTATAATACTATAAAAACTGCTTCAACACTAATCAAACTTGGCACAAATGTTGACTGGACCATTGCCCTTGCAACAACATGCTCAGGCTTAAATTTTCTGTTACTATGGCAACGAGGGGACATCTCAAAATTGCCAAAAATCACTATTTTGCGTTGATTTTTACTATCAAAATTGATTTCAAAGTGCTGCAACTTCTCAATGGATTGAGATAGAGTCAAATGCCTTTCAGCGTTGGTTACACGTTACGTTATGATCAATCTGGGGTCATTTATAGCCTCTCAAAAGTCCAAAATTTTCTTGGCGATCAGGGGGACACCGCCCCCCTTCAAACCCCCCAAACAGAAGGGGGCACATCCCCTTTTGGCAACCCCCTGATGTATATTTTGGTTGGGAGGCCGCGCCGAAAAAGAGGTCACTTTTTTAACAACATTTCTCAAACAAAAACAAGTGTTGAGGGCCTAAATAAGGCATTTTTTTCACCATTTGAGACAACAAAAAAGGGGGGGGGGTGAAAAGGCGTTAAAAGGCTTGTATATAACGTAATGGGTTAAACAGGTATCTGACCAATCAAATATCTGAGATCTGAGTTTCGGATAACCTCGGACCCTAGACTCAGCACTACCGGTGTTATATAAAGGAATGTTTATATTATTAGTTATAGAGATTTTTGACAGGTTATATGGTACTATATAAACGGCTGTGAGGAAATATATCCCGAGCCGCTAGGCGATGGTTATATTCCAAACAACCGTTAATATACGGTCATATAACCTGTCTGAAATATTTGTAACGAATTTATAATACAACAAGTATCTTTTTTTAGAGAAAAGGGTGATTTTTTCATAAATTGAAAGCAGCCGTGTATATTATTAGTTATAAAGATCGTTGACAGGTTATATGGCCCTATATAAACGGCTGTTTGTAAATATAACCCGAGCCGCAAGGCGATGGTTATATTGCAAACAGCCGTTTATATACGGCCATATAACATGTCAACAATCTTTATTACGAATTTGTAATACAGCACGCATCATTTTTTAGAGAAAAAAAAAAGATTTCTTAATGAATCGACAGAAGCCTTGTATATAAAACTATATAAACGTCACGATTATCCAATGAAAAGCGACGTTACAAATGTGCAGTATTATAATATTAGTTATAATTTATGTTTGTTTGTTTGTTTCATTTTATGCCTTTTCCCAACAGTATTTCAGTCATATGGGCGGATAGTTTCCTAACCATCGTTCCTGGAGAGTTACACCAGTACTAGACTACCTTCCTCCGCGCTACACTACCAAAGCATCTCCCGGGGATCGAAACCACGCCAGAGAGGTAACTGGATTAGAAGTCATCGACTCTAACCCCTCGACCACGGAGGCGGTTAAATATTAGTTATAAAGATCGTGGACAGGTTATATGGCCCTATATAAACGGCTATTTGTAAATATAACCCGAGCCGTTAGACGAGGGTTATATTGCAAACAGCCGTTTCTATACGGTCATATAACCTGTCTGAAATATAACAATATAACAAATTTATAATGCAGCAAGCATCTTTTTTTAGAGAAAAGAGTGAGATTTTTTCATAAATTGACAGCAGCCGTGTTTATAAAACTATATAAACGTTACGATTATCAAATGAAAAGCGACGTTACAGGCGTGCAGTATTATAGAGATCTGAGTTTCGTATAACCTGACGGAAAGGGCCGAGTAGTTGCGATTGGGTAAGACACCTCGCAAGTATCTCTCTCTTTCATAGTTTAGTGACAGATGAGCAATTCTTTATTTTAAAATTTTAAAGGCCCATTATGTCTCAGAAATGCTTAAATGTTACTTCCCTAAAACTTTTTTTTTGAAACATTGACATTTAAATTCAATATGTTTGCTTCATTTGCTCTGTTGGCAATTGATATAATAAATAGTGAATTAATATTTTGTATAGAAACCAATTATTACACATTCAGCGCCACTGTCTTTAGTTCGTTCTTAATTAAACATGTAATATGTGCTTAATCCATTATTAAAACTTTACTACATGTACTAAACTCATATTTGACCCTTCAAAAGATTTTTTTTTAATGTGGATTTCTTGGCCTTAAAGGAACTGCACTGAGGTTTAAAAGCATAAAACACGAAATTTAGATTTAATACATAGATACCTGGTGTGCTTAAAAAAGAAAGATGCGCGTACAGATAATTAAGAAATATACTGAGAAATAGATTGAACATTATATTTTTTTTCACTATTCTTAGCCCAGTTTTAGTGAAAAGTTGGATTGTTTTTTACAAAAAGAGTGAATGATCTGAAGTTTTCCACAAAAGTTATTGGCATAGATCTACATAAAATTGAAAATTTGTGCGGAAAAATTATACCCAGTCCTGTCATGTCAAAAAACCTCAGTGAAGTCCCTTTAATGTGCCGTTGTAGAAAAAAGTGACGTAATATTCAATTAACGTCGCCTCGCACACTTACTCATTACAATGCTCACAATATTCTGTACGAGTATAATAAGGACTTAGAAGGATACGCCTTATGTCATGAATAACCTATCAAAATAAAACAAACGAAAAAGTGTTTCTTTTATATAATTGCACATTTATATTTATTGCACTAAAATATAATACAAATCACATATTTATTCGACTGTAAAAAAATACTGTCTCTTATACAAGGTCTGTATAAAATGTTATAGAGATAATTATGTTCATCACATTTGTTTTAAAATAGAAACAAGGAACTTGTCTTTACAGACTATATAAGACAAATGAGCCGCGTCATGACAAAACCAACATAGTGCGTTTGCGACAAGCATGGATCCAGACCAGCCTGCGCATCCGCGCAGTCTGATCAGGATCCATCCTGTTCGCTTACCAACTCTATTACAAGTAGAGAAACTGATAGCGAACAGCATGGATCCTGATCAGGCTGTGCGGATGCGCAGGCTGGTCTGGATCCATGCTGGTCACAAACCCATTATGTTGGTTTTGTCGTGACGCGGCTCAAATATCATCGTCTAATGAGCGTTGAATAAACCAAGTTGATTAATAAATCAATAGAAGAAGAAGAAAAAGTAAACTTATATAAACTGTTATCTTTATCAAACCAAAATAAATCGTCACAAGTTTTGAACGCCTTTAACGTTTGTATGAGAGCAATTCTTGTTTTCTTTTCACAACACATGACGCAAAATGCTGGTCTTTATTCTTTGTATTCTTTACAACGCGATGTTCAAGCATAAATTATATTGCATATTTTTAACAGTATTTAACAAATTTTAAAGCAAATTCAACTAAGTAATGTTCCGTGCACAACTTCCATGCAATTCTGGTGAAATCTGAAATATAGAATAAAAATAAATGCATGTATGTATATATACATACATGTACATGTTTACATAAAAGAGAATGAAACATTGTTTCCTATTTCCTATTATATTTGGTATCTAAAAAATAGTTCTTGATTATTTTAGTAAAATTGGTAGTTTTAGTAACTTGTCACCTGTATGTCTAAGTCTTTACGAAGTGTATTCTATAAGAACATATCACCAAATGTAGCCGGAAATAATCACCTATATAAATGTTGACTTTGAGTTTGACTTATTTAACGAATAAAGGATTGTATGAATAAAGGATTTAATGAATAAAAGATTGTATGAATAAAGGATTTAATGAATAAAGGATTTAACGAATAAATGATTGTATGAATAAAGGATTTAATGAATAAAAGATTGTATGAATAAAGGATTTAATGAATAAAGGATTGTATGAATAAAGGATTTAATGAATAAAAGATTGTATGAATAAAGGATTTAATGAATAAAGGATTTAACGAATAAATGATTGTATGAATAAAGGATTTAATGAATAAAAGATTGTATGAATAAAGGATTTAATGAATAAAAGATTGTATGAATAAAGGATTTAATGAATAAAGGTTTTAACGAATAAATGATTTAACGAATAAAGGAATAAATGAATTATAAAGGATTTAATGAATAAAGGATTGAATGAATAAAGGATTTAACGAATAAAGGATTTTATGAATAAAGGATTTAATGAATGAAGTATTTGATAAAATGAGCTCATTGAACAGCAGAAAACAAAACTTTCTCGTATATACTTACATGAATTATTTGAAGAAAAAGTATGCGAACACGATGCCCATGCCAGCTCCAAGAATAGGCATTGATATTCCAACTCCCGCCATAGGTCCTGAAATAATATGTGAATAATTATTGTCCATCAAACTATGTTGTATTATATTGCATATAAAAGTGAATGGGTAATAAAATATAAATAATTGTAATAACTTTACAACTTTAAACGAAACGCAATCGTCTGACAAAAAAAGATGGCTGATTTTATAAATCACATATAAAACAGACCACATTTAGCAGATATAGCAATGTTAGAGGTCAGTTAGTAAAGTTAGTGGTGGATTAAAGAAGAATGTGGGTGGATTTAAAAAAGGGAAGTCGTGGAAAAGGTAAGTGGTAGATTAAAAAAGTAAGTTGTGGATTAGAAATGTAAGTAGTGGGGAATTTAAAATGTAAGTGGTGGATTTAAAAAGTAAGCGCGTATTCAAAAAGTAAGTGGTGGATTTAGAATGTAAGTGAAACATTTGAAAAGTAAGTGGTAGATTTAAAAAGTAAGTGGTAGATTTAAAAAGTAAGCGGTGAATTTAAAAAGCAAGTGGTGGATTAAAAAAGTAAATGGTGGATTTAAAAAGAAAGTTGTAGATTTAAAAAGTTAGTGGTATATTTGTATTTAAAGTGAGTGGTTGGTATAAAGAGATGAATGTAAAAAAAAATACTTTTAACATGAAAAATATATTGGTAGATACGATAAGTGAGTGAAAAAATGAAGTGAGAAAAATGAAAAAAATCAGTAGTGTATAATTATGGTTAGACAAAGTAAGTAATGAATATGTAAAGTAAGTAGCCTAACTTACCGGCACCGTAACCTGCTTGGTTTTGATTCTGTACCGTGGTTGTCACATTCGTATATGTGATCTCTATAATACTGTTAGACTTAGCTATCAGTGGCTTTACCTATAATATACAAATATATTATACTATAAAATCAAAGCACTGAAGGCGCTGAATTTGTTTGGGTCTTTTAATGCAAGAAAGGTGAAAGTTGTGAATGATTATAAACCAATTTGTTTTTGTATAGTGCCAGCAATGCTGTTTCCAGTGTTAGTTATAACTGTAGTAAATTGACTATTTATAAGGCTAATTGCAACACTGATATTCAATTCAATGTTTATTTGGCTTAAACAATTAAAAAAAACACAGCAACTTGAGTTGCCTTAACTGGGATTTGAACCACAGACCTCTCGCTTCCTAAACGAGCGTGTAACCCCTGGACCACTGGGAGGTTATAAAGCAAACCACATTATTCTAAATTAAAGTTTGAAATCCTTATTAATTTCGAGATATTTGATATCTTTTACGATAAACCTGTTATTTAACACTGATGTATATAGTCATGGAGCTTAATATAAGCATGTATATCTGTGAAATAATTCTCACATGAATATAATATTTCACTACTCTTTGTGTAATACGTCTGGATTATCGGATGCTTAATTTATAGGACCGTTACTTATGGTAGAAATTGATTATCGATCGTCGACTGCCTAAATTCGTCTCTGTCCTATAGTCAACTTTATTTTTTCAGAAAGTCTTAATAACAAATGTTCATTTAGGCAATCCCAATAATCCAAAGCTTTACGGAAATAGCCGAGCAATTTTCATTGATTAAAATGATATTAATCCGCGAAACAAAATTATTTGAATATATTACCGGTAATTTGCAGAAAAGTTAAAGAATTACATAATGTTAGAAATCTTCGCCCAATCAGGAACTATTTTTTCTTCCCAGAGAAGGTTTGAAAATTAATGCGTCTGTCATTTGTCAATCTTTACACAGTGATCTCCCCTTAATTGTTCGGCGTTAGTGTACTTATAAAGGGTTATTCTTATAAACGTAACCGCTTCGAGCAGTTCCTGACGGACTACTTGCGGATTTTGCAAATAAGCATATCAGGGTCTGAAATTTCGCTACCATTATTTGTTGGGTCTGACGACCCAAACAAATAAAAACTAAACTTAGACTTAGCTTTTATAATGTAGAGATCTGCTATAAACTTTTATAAAGAATTTCTATAAATTCAAATAAACATATTTGAAATTTCATTGGACGGACAAAACAGCTAATCGTATCTCACGTTTGTAAAAGCAGCGCCACCTAGTGTCACGATGAATTGGTTACTTTGTATTGTACTAGCTAGGGTGTTGGCAGCAAATTCAAGAGGAACCTCTTTATAGCTCGTCGCCTTTTTCACATCACCTATGCTCGGAGCAACGTCTAATAATTCAAAAGTTACCACGATATCACCTGCTACAAAAACCTGAAATAAGTACGCAAATCAATAAAGTTATGAAAGTTAAAATATGATCGCAAACAGTAATTTATCATTAATTTTATTGTTATACATGCGCATGTATATTTGTAACCCCTGACCCTGATAGGTTGTGAAAGACTATACCGGTAATTCATATAATCAATTTAAACAATTAATACAAAAAGAATGCACTGCTTTAAACAACATTGCCAATTTCAATTTATTGCGCTCAGATCATGCCAACTTGACAACATGAGGTGTATACAACATGCCACAATGCAAATAGAGCCTGATGATTCCTACTTGGGATATTTTTCGGCAAAAAGGCCTCACCGACACTCGTGGTATGATGCCCTAAAGTGACTTCAGATCACTCAGTCAATCTTACACATTGTCTCATCAAAAACAGCATTAACGCCTTCATGCTAATTTTATACACAGTCACACGCATTCAATAGATAGATACGTCAATGTTCTGCATTTTTAAACTTTTTTTTGGTAAAAATTAGATGCATTTTACAAAACAAAAATGTAATAATTGTTTTACATTTTAATTCACAATCTACATATAAATATAAAATCAATGTTTTGTTAACTGTAGATTTGCTTCACGAATGGCGAGCTCATATTTAACGAATGTAAAGTTACCTGTAGATTTGCTAAACGAATTGAGAGCTCATATTTAACGTGTGTAAAAGTTACCTGTAGATTTGCTACACGAATTGAGAGCTCATATCTAACGTAATTATGTAAAAGTTACCTGTAGATTTGCTCCACGAATTGAGAGCTCATATTTAACGTGTGTAAAAGTTACCTGTAGATTTGCTACACGAATTGAGAGCTCATATCTAACGTAATTATGTAAAAGTTACCTGTAGATTTGCTCCACGAATTGAGAGCTCATATTTCACGTA
Organism: Ruditapes philippinarum; assembly: GCF_026571515.1. NCBI lineage: Eukaryota > Metazoa > Mollusca > Bivalvia > Venerida > Veneridae > Ruditapes > Ruditapes philippinarum. The sequence goes on from NW_026857647.1 coordinate 37,269, forward strand.
TGTAAAAGTTACCTGTAGATTTGCTCCACGAATTGAGAGCTCATATTTAACGTGTGTAAAAGTTACCTGTAGATTTGCTACACGAATTGAGAGATTATATTTAACGTATGTAAAAGTTATCTGTAGATTTGCTCCACGAATTGAGAGCTCATATTTCACGTGTGTAAAAGTTACCTGTAGATTTGCTACACGAATTGAGAGCTTATATTTAACGTATGTAAAAGTTACCTGTAGATTTGCTCCACGAATTGAGAGCTCATATTTAACGTATGTAAAAGTTACCTGTAGATTTGCTACACGAATTGCGGGCTCATATTTCACCTGTAGATTTGCTACACGAATTGAGAGCTTATATTTAACGTATGTAAAAGTTACCTGTAGATTTGCTCCACGAATTAAGAGCTCATATCTAACGTATGTAAAAGTTACCTGTAGATTTGCTACACGAATTGAAAGCTCATATTTCACGTGTGTAAAAGTTACCTGTAGATTTGCTACACGAATTGAGAGCTCATATCTAACGTATGTAAAGGTTACCTGTAGATTTGCTCCACGTATTGAGAGCTCATATCTAACGTATGTAAAAGTTAACTGTAGATTTGCTACACGAATTGAGAGCTCATATTTCACGTATGTAAAAGTTACCTGTAGATTTGCTACACGAATTGAGAGCTCATATTTAACGTATGTAAAAGTTACCAGTAGATTTGCTACACGAATTGAGAGCTCATATTTCACGTATGTAAAAGTTACCTGTACATTTGCTACACGAATTGCGGGCTCATATTTAACGTGTCTAAAAGTTACCTGTAGATTTGCTACACGAATTGGAGTGAGGCCTGTTGCCGACATGATAGCTTGAAGAATATAATACTTGAACTGTTCCATACTAGTACTGATCTTCGCCTTCACAACGTCTGTCACTGAAACATTAAAACCAGTCTGTTAGAAATATATTTCAGTGAACATTCAAACAAGTCTGTTTTACATGGAGCAAATGCTAAGACTTGCGGATATTTCACATATTACTAAAACATACCGTCAAAGAGTGATATATCTACATTCAGAAATTGTTTATCTTATAGTATTATTCACTGATTTCGGGATCATGGAGTTCTAAACGTTTTGCATAAAGCATTGAATATTGTTTAAACCGGTACTTGGATGGGCGCGGTGCTAGGTGGCTTCGGGGATGCCTCGTGTTCCATTATCTCTCGTCAAAAGAAAACCAATAAAAGCAAGCCCATGTACGGTGTCCTATTTCGTCCACTAAATTTCGCTAGTAACACGCGATAATTATCGCCTGTATAGGGCAAAATTTAGTACTTAATTTCGCATGTATTAAATTTCGCTGGTCTCTCAAGCGATAATTTACCCCCTTTTCTATAGACCATAGACACTCATATGCTAGCGAAATTTAATATTTTCGCGTCGATAATTACCGCCTTAGTTTTCGTATGTTGTGCGTTCTTCATACAATAATTATCGCATTGAAGAGTACTAATTATCGCATGAGAGACAAGCGAATAAAGGACACCGTACTTGTGACTTTTTTATTTTATATTTTGAATATATGAGAGTAAACCCCCTCCCCCGTTTGAGTTACCTGTCAATGAGAACTGGAACTTTCGTCGTTGTCCAAACTGATAACATCCACTGATGTCAAATTTGAGTAAATCTGGTTTAGTTTTCTTAAAGTTATAGAGATTATATTGATAATATTGCCCGCTCTGAAATGGAAAAAAAGAGCATTTACTTCAATTATCATTATTTCTACGCTGAAATAAAAAGAGAATGTTTGTCAATGATAATAATGTCAACATTTAAACAAAATATATATTTCAAATATCTCTTTGGACAATTTTAATTCTGTACAAAGAATATCTATACAATGGCACATTGTACACCCTCAAACAAAATGCTAGGCTGCCAGGCTGCTGGACTGCCAACTCCGGGCTCCTAGGCTGCCAACTTCAGGCTGCTAGGCTGCCAACTTCACAAACATCAAACAAACGAGAGTTGAGAGTGTAACCATGGAGTGGCAGCTTGGCCGAGTTGTTAACGCTTTGGACTAGTAATCTAAGGATTTCTGACCGCGTGGGTTATAACGCTGTCAGGAGCAAGCCATAAGAAACTTCACACTTATTGCTCAGTACTGGTTGGTTCCAGGAACGGATTCGAGAGTGTTTCAATAAGCCTATAACTTCAAGCACAATCGAACTAAAATAAATTTGTATAAACTAAACAAATGAGAACATAAATTGTCTTTAATGACAGTGTGGGTTCTGGAATAAAGCATACACATATTAGTATAACAATTTATTTTTCGTTAATAATGATATTTTGTATACGATAATAATGCATTGATACCTAGGTCGTTTACGGGACATAGGATACGGTGTATAGCGAGAGTGCGTGACAAGTATATCATTCGTCCTTTGTTTATAGTTTATACAAATTTACTTTTGTTCGATTGTGCTGGAAGCTATTAGCTTATTGAAACACCCCTGAAACCGTTCCTGGAACCGACCAGTACTAAGCAATGAGTGTAAAATTTCTTGCACAAGGACCACAACAGCTTGCCTCTGACGGGCTCTGAACCCACGCGGCTAGCAATCTTTAGATTACTAGTCAGAAGCGTTTACCACTGGCCACGCCTCCACTCTTTATGTAAAACTTTGTTAGTTTTCTTCCGCTTTCATATCACTACACATGCCAAACTTGCAATGTATGGCATTTTTCAACCCGTCTGTCCCTGCAGAATGGGGATCTTTTTTCCGCTAAGTATATGACGTTAATTATTTTGGCTGACTTGTACCATTCGTGTTTTCACCTCGCCAAAAGTCGAGAATTAACAAGTAACAATGAAGGGGGTGCGTCCCCACTTTTAGCGTGTTTTCGCTCCGGGCTCCCGCCATTTTAACTTGTTAATTCTCGACTTTTCGCTTGGCGGGGTCGCGGGGCGAAAACACGAATGGCAGAAATCAGCCACCATATTCAATATCATTAAATTAAACAATTTAAAAGTATAAATGAGAAGAACTTACGAGTGGAAACGAGATCCTCATTTGTATAGGTATGTTTCCAGATTCTGGCCCAGCATTCACTTCAGTCCATTGTGTCTAAAACATCATACAAGACAAGACAAGTTTATTATTCAATTCCTTTGGCTGAAAAGCTCATGAGTACAAGCAAAGCATAATATCATGGCAGAAAGTGATATGTAAGTGAATATACTGAACAGAGTGTAAAGCATGTGTCAAGTGCGAAAATTATAACATGAAAGCTATTTCTCTTCTTTTAATAGGTAAAATTTTATTTATTAGTGTATTCAACATCTATAATTTCGCGTCATCATTTTTTCACGGTTATGGCATATTTCCTTGTGACCTACTATAAGAATTGGCCAAAAACTGACATATTATAGTCACACACCTAAATTTTACTAAGTTTTTGTGCAAAGTAGTAAAAATTTGTAGATTTTAACGTAAAGCATTACAAGATTTAAATGATTTCGGCAAAACGCCACAATAGTCCAATAAAATGTGTGCATACGTCTGAAACAATCATGTTCTTATTAACGTTCTTGTTTGTTGAAAAAATTACTTGTGAGTTAAAAAGTTAAGTTTTAGTATCTTAAATTGAGCAATATAACATATAGTAGTTTTAACTGCATAAAACATACATGAAACAAGAAGCATCTTTAAAAAGATACTCGGCCGAAGTCAAACTTGTTAACTTGCATAGGATAAGCTACTACTTACCATGCTAACCGCAAACAGAACATTTTATTCGTCCTCAATATTTCTATTTCAGTTCATTTTTACCCGCAATATTTTTCCCCATTAATTGTCATCTTAGATTTAAACACTATTACTTACATTATTTGATTTTAACCAAAATGGAATTTGATTTAAATAGGAATTAAAAATAAAACAAAGAGTTATTAGATACTGTACACTAATTCCACGGAGAATTTTGCAACTGTAAATTAGTCGAAAGTTCGTTTCAATCGTCTTATGCCCGGTTCGAGAAGAGAATATAATGACCAGAACAGCTTAGAAGAGAAATCCAATCAAACGCAAAAGTATCAAAAAGGCGATCTGTCATATTTAATTTCATATATTTATTGAAGAGCTGTTAGAAACATCTATAAATTATAATTATTGTGTTTTTTTATTTATTCTGACTTATATCTTTTTCCAACACGTCTTGCCATCGCGCAATCGAACAGACCTCTACCTATAACGGAAGCTCTTCTAAAGTATCAATCGAACGGACTATTAGTGTTAAAATGACCAATGAAAATTCTGCCTATATTCATTCCTTTACTGTTAATTTTAGCGGAAGTCAAGGTGATATCTGACGGCCTTCGACCGAAAAATGTAACACTAATAATCGCGATTTAAATGATAACAAACTGTTTTCAAAATGGCAGATCTATGATCCATATCTTAACCATTAAATCTGATTTTGAATATGTTGTTGTTTTCTTGTGTCATACAGGAGAAAATATCTAACTGTTACATCTTATGATATGTTTTGTATAGTAAGACTTAGTTCATTATTTGTTTTTCTTCTTGTTTTAAAGCGTTAAGTTCCGTGTAATAAGAGGAGCACAGTATATTAGGTTTATACTCGGTTCCTATGATATCAAGGGTTCTATGATATCAATGCATTTAAATTTTCTGTGACTGCTAGTAAAAGCAACACCTGATGATGCTAATATTTGTAAAACTTGCACACTAGATTCATTTTCACCTGCCAATGAATTTAATTTGGTGAATAATGAATGTTTTTGTGGCAAGAAAACTATTTTATAAAACCTTCATATTTGACTACCATTTTCCTTAATGGTTTCTACACAGTCAATTAAAATATGTTATAAACACATATACTGACATATAGTCTGTTCATATAGTTTTAATTTTATAGCAAGTTAGCTGTTGGAAGTTTTTCACAACTTAACTTGAAAGTTTTGACCCATCTATCCTTCCATACTTGCTTTTTTAGGGGATTACCTTGATACCGTAGTAACCTCCTCTGAAATTACCCAAAATGGCAGACATTGAAAATATTCTAAAAAATGTCATTTTTGTTGGTTCTTTTGAAATAATTTTTTGACAAACAGTTCTTGAAATTGTTCAATTATAAGATAGAAAAAAATCTCATTCATTTATGATATTTATATTTAAATATTTTCTGATAAACGTTAAGTACCGTGATATCATAGAACCCCGGGCTATACATTATTTTATCCAAGAACATACATTATACAAGATACATTTGTATACATTTATATGTTTTCATATATACGCTGTAGTAAAGGATAAAAATCAGAATTGATTTAATAAATCGGCAAATGCAATTCCATTTTAATGAATGAATGAACGAACGAACGAACGAACGAACGAACGAATGAACGAACAAACGAACGAATAAATGAATGAAGTATTGGCTGAAAATTGATAATGGAAATAACAACAATAAAGGAGTGAGGAAAAATGCTAAGAACGTAGGTACGTTGCTCAACTGAAGCCAGTTTGAAGGCTAAGATAATCTAAAAAGAACATAAAATAATTTTAATATAATAGGTTATTTTTTATCACTCGATGATATTTTTTAGCCAATTTACTTAATAGAGACGATGTTTCGAGCATTTTGAACTAATTGATTTGCCTCAGCCACCAGTATATAGACATACCGGGACGCACACCCATGCAGTCGGACCAGGCTCGATACTGTTGGTGGCTCATTTTTTTTTATTCAAAACATGGAGCTAAATATAAGATATATAGAGACTAGCGGGAAAGCCCGATTATCACCGAAGCGCGCAAAGGATTGTGGGTCTGAATCGGACTCTCGTCTATTTTCGGAGTTTCCTATCCGTTGTTTATATATCTGTGTTCAAATTGAATGTTTAAAATTCAAAGCAGGACAAACGCACTACACCTATACAGCTAACCCTCAGTTATACTAGCTAACCCTCAGTTACTCACCGTAGCGAAGTACCATTCCCACGTGGAGTTGGTCGGGTATGTAAATGGATAATCTGTTCTCTGTGCAACCCATGTGTCACAGTCCACACCACGGTTATTTTTCTAAACATACAACAGAATGATATAAAATAAAAATGTTACACATTATAGCATAAAAGATTTTAATGTGTATATGATGTACTACATTATTCATTGTGTATTTATTGGTTCAAACATGTTTTAAAGCAGCATGCCTCCAGATTCATGCAAATTTTCGTGATTTTTCTTAAAAATGTATTTGAAAGATAAAATATTGTGAAGTAAACAAAGAAAAAATAATTTTCTAATGGCAAACGGCACTTGCAATCCTCGTAAATTACCAAAAAGAGGTCAAAATAAGCAAAAGTAGCCCTTACTTCATTAGTGACGCAGAGAAATATGGTGATAATTTCTGCAAAGTCGGTCCTTAATCGCACATAACATGTAAATCATTACTCGAATCTTGAATAATTTTACTTCTCATAAAATCCTAGTACATTTTTTTTCAAGTTTAATTTTGTTGATATTGCTAAGTTCATCTGGAGGCATGCGGCTTTAAGTCGATGGTCAATAAAGACAGCTTGCTCCAGCACCTTATTGGACATACATGGACTCTCCAGTCCAATTCTTCAAAACAATCATCACTTGATGCTTGCTGGCGAAGTGAGATCTCCAGCAGGTCGACAGGCATATTAATTTGTATTTCATCAACCAGACCAGACGAAAACTAAACCTACTTATTGCATTTTTTTATGTTTTCCGTGCCTTAAACCTATTTTATTGTTTAACTCAACAGCTAGATTAAGATATATAGTAAATTGTTATTGTAAAGGGTTATTTGATTTTATAACCATTTACTTATCTTTGCGGAATGAGGCGGGCCCCGACTATGTCGAGAAGGCCCATTACGCTATGTTATCACCATTACCTTATCTATAAGGCCATTACGTTATCTAGGCTGGACTCAGACGCCCATAAAAGGCTAATTGCAATGCACAAAGTAATGGAATGACCCCAATTGCTTTGTATTTGCCAATATTATACGAATATGCATTTACTTTATCAGTTATTTCAATCAAAGGGAAGCAACTGGTAACTTCGTGATTAAGAGAAGGGAGACAACCTCACTAAAAACACTCAAGAAAGCATGAGGTAACACGTTATGATTTAAGTAAACTGTTAGTGCCACTCGTCAATTATAAAATTAGTAAGATTATGAACGCATAAAGAAAGGTTAGTTCCAGATCAACAACAATGGTCAGTTGATATTTTGATATAGATAATTAAATAACATTTTAGTTTAAACAAGGCAAACGAAATCATGCTGTTAAATATTTTGTTCAATAAATGAGCCGCGTCACGACAAAACCAACATCATGGGTTTGCGACCATCCGCGCAGTCTGATTAGGATCCATGCTGTTCACTTACCATCTCTATTACAAGTAGAGAAACTGATAGCGGACAGCATCTAGATCCATGCTGGTCGCAAATCCATTATGTTGGTTTTGTCATGGCGCGGCTCAAATATACTCACCACTCCTTCGTATGAGGCACTTTTCACGTCGAAATAGAAAAACTCTCTAGAATTACGTATCCTTACTGTGTTTGGACCGCTAGACCGGTCGTCAAAGTCTGAACCTTCGATAGGGCGGTAACTACAGTTACCACGTGCCCGGTCTGTGACGTAAGCAACTCCTACGCAAAAAATATATGATTTCTTCTTTAGGCATAGATACTTTAAATATTTAAATACATGATGTTTAAACTTACATATCAGGGTAAAAGCTTAGTTCCTTGTTCCTTGTTCTTACGGAAAGAGTAAATATGTATATGTAAATAGCTCTTAAAGTTCACTTGCCAAGGCCAGTATATAATCACTTTTGCACGATAAAGTAACGTTTAAAGCGGTCTTCAGCTTTTTAGTGCATAATAACTATAATTTGATATAAAAAAATGATAGATACCTGTATGAAAATCGTGTATTTCTATGAGATCGTTTAGACCGTATGGTGAGCTATCACCTGTCTGGGGAATGTATTCATACATTACAAGCTTCTGTGAGTAGAAAAATGTCTCCTGAAAATTGTATTTAAAGAAAAAGATGTGTTTGAAAAAGAATGTCAATTTTAAATGAAAATTTATTCAAATAAATAATGCTGTCAAGTGATATATCTTGTCAAGTCTAATAACTGATACTGTGCTATTACCGAACCGATACTGCGATATTACCGAACTGATACTATAATATATCAGAACTGATACTATAATATATCAGAACTGATACTATGATATATCAGAACTGATACTATGATATTACCGAACAGATGCTATGATATTACAGAACTGATGCTATGTTAACACCGAACAGATACTATGTTAACACCAAACTGATACTATGATATAACCGAACTGATTCTATAATATTACCGAACAGATACTATGATATTACGGAACTGATACTATGTTAACACCGAACTGATAGTATGTTAACACCGAACTGATATTATAATATTACGGAACTGATTCTATTATATTACCGAACAGATACTAGACTATTACGGAACTGATACTATGATATTACCGAACTGATACTGTGTTAACACCGAACTGATACTATGTTAACACCGAACTAATATTATAATATTACGGAACTGATTCTATTATATTACCGAACTGATACTATGATATTGCCGAACACACTGATACTATGTTAACACCGAACTGATACTATTATATTACCGAACTGATATTATAATATTACCGAACTGATACTATTATATTACCGAACTGATACTATAATATTACGGAACTGATACTATGATATTACCGAACTGATACTATGATATTACCGAACTGATACTATGATATTACCGAACTGATACTATGATATTGCCGAACACACCGATACTATGATTTTACCGATCTATGCACACACATCAGTTTAAAACTTTATTCAGAAATTTATTTTATGTAGACTTGTGATTTGAAGTATGAAAAAAAGACACATTGAGATACTATCTTGTTAATGTATGCATATTTAAATTTTATATTCTTATCCTGTAGTATATGCAACTTATATTGTGATAACTGAGGTACATACAAGGTATGCAGATATTAGAGGTGTTCTGCCTTCTTCGTGTATATAGAAAACGCAATAGCGGTGGCTTACCTTCATAAAAGAAAGCCTAAGATTTACAGTGTCGAGTATTTCCGTTGTGAAGGAGAAAGCGTCGTTAGGGACAACAGGAAATTGACGCACCATCTTCCGGCCTGGACACTGCACACCAGCTGGTGTCTAAAATTACAATTATTTTACATTTAATCGAAATGTGTCTAAACTTACCCGTGCTTTTAAATTTACGGTCACACGTATTTTGTTATATTTTCATGCATGTTGCTCAAGCGTGAGAAATGTTATATTTTATCACTACAAGAAGATTTGTTATATTTCATCACTTCAAAAATGAGATATGTTTTATATCATCACTACAAGAATATGAGATATGTTTTATATCATCACTACAAGATTGAGATATGTTTTATATCATCACTACAAGAATATGAGATATGTTTTATATCATCACTACAAGAATGAGATATGTTTTATATCATCAAACAAGAAAGTGAAATGCTAAATAGTATCACTAAAAATTGAGATATGTAATATTATATCACTATAAGAATCTGTTATTCATACTGTGCAATTAATTAAGATATTGTTATTAAAATAATGTTAAAATGAGCGAGCCACTCATTCAATGTAGACCGAGAAACTTACCTCAAAAACACTGTTCTCATCTGAGCTTAAATATGGCCGGAAATCAAAGAAGTTATAATAGTGCTCGAATAAATGTTTGCCTTCCGGATGACTCTTGGTTACTTTGTAAGATATTCCTTTCACGTGCGCCATGACTGGTACTCGGACCCCAACAGCGGAGTTCCACGAGTTTTGTGCTGGTAATAAGACGAGAATTGATTAACTTAAGATATTTGAGCCGCGTCACGACAAAACCAACATAATGGGCTTGCGACCAGCATGGGTCCAGACCAGCCTGCGCATCCGCGCAGTCTGATCAGGATCCATGCTGTTGGCTATCAGTTTCTCTACTTGTTATAAGGTTTGTAAGCGAACAGCATGGAAACTGATCAATCTGCGCGGATACGCAGGCTGGTCTGGATCCATGCTGGTCGAAAACCCACTGTGTTGGTTTTGTCGTGACGCAGCTCATTTACCTTTGTTTCATACACAGTCATTATAACATAATTTAGTACTAAAGTTTTCAAGTAGCAGACGGATATTTTGTATTTAAGTAATTCATACGCTAAAGTAAAAAAAAAATCTTGCCTTGTAGTAATGACTCAAAACCGTAATATTCTATCACGTTAACATACATACAAATTTATAAAAACACACATATATTATGTAGACGTTATTCATCTATTATGAACAAATGACGTAAAAAGTTCACTAATTGTTATCATTAAAAACATATATTAAGACAAGACTTTAAACCAGGAAACGTCTTGAATAAAAAAGAAAAAATATAGTTAAAGTACGCAGGGGACAACCTTACAGTATCGTACATATCTAAGGTTATATGGACAACCTTACAGTATCGTACATATCTACGGTTATATGGACAACCTTACAGTATCGTACATATCTACGGTTATATGGACAACCTTACAGTATCGTACATATCTACGGTTATATGGACAACCTTACAGTATCCTACTTATCTACGGTTATATGGACAACCTTACAGTATCTGACATATCTACGGTTATATGGACAACCTTACAGTATCGTACATATCTACGGTTATATGGACAACTTTACAGTATCGTACATATCTACCGTTATATGGACAACCTTACAGTATCGTACATATCTACGGTTATATGGACAACCTTACAGTACAGTACACATCTACGGTTATATGGACAACCTTACAGTATTGTACATATCTACGGTTATATGGACAACTTTACAGTATCGTACATATCTACCGTTATATGGACAACCTTACAGTATCGTACATATCTACGGTTATATGGACAACCTTACAGTACAGTACACATCTACGGTTATATGGACAACCTTACAGTATTGTACACATCTAAGTTTTGGGGACGAACCTACCAGTAAAGTGCATGGCTGCGGTCATAAGAGAGAAAAAACGCTTTACTGTAAAGTAACGTTATAATAAAATACATAAATGAAAGTCAGGAATTATAAGAAGAAAATCTTACCAGTAAAATACCAGTCTACTATCATAGTGGCATCAAAATGATCCCAGTACTGGCATGATCTCCACCAGTCAACCTGGATGTCTCGAACAACTGTCCGTCCCATGTATACCTGAACAAAAAAATATATAAAACCAAACAATAAGCATGCATATCGTATATGTTTAGTAAGGATATTACTGTATTAACGAATAATTGCCGCGTTAAATCAACACTAACATCATGCGCATGTGCATACCTTACTTCTTAAGAACAACTAAACTTATCAACTCTATATCTAACATTTCGGGCAAGAATAGAGCATGACTCTATGCATGAATAAATTATCTCAGTTCCCTATATCTAACATCATAGGTAAGTATAGAACTTGACTTTATGTATGAATAAATTATCTCAGTTCCCTATATCTAACATCATAGGTAAGTATAGAACTTGACTTTATGTGTGAATAAATTATCTCAGTTCCCTATATCTAACATCATAGGTAAGTATAGAACTTGACTTTATGTATGAATAAATTATCTCAGTTCCCTATATCTAACATCATAGGTTAGTATAGAGCTTGACTTTATGTATGAATAAATTATCTCAGTTCCTTATATCTAACATTATTGTCAAGTATATATAGAACCTGACTCTATGTGTGAATAAATTATCTCAGTTCCCTATATCTAACATCATAGGCATGTTTAGGCGTTTCCTGCATTGTATGACGTATAAATTTGTTACCTCATTTATTCCTTGTCCCCCGAAATGTAGAGCTCCCGCCGCACTGAAGATATGTCCTTCACCACCAGGTGCGTTTTTGTTATAACCAAATAAAAATCTTTGTTCGGAATTCTGCATGCTTTGTACAAAGCATCGGCCAGGCATTGTATCTATGCACGTGAAAATCGAGAGATATTATTTTTTACTGAACTATTATAATTTAAAAAATATCACACAATGTACGTCGTCATGTCAGTAGTAACACGTTATGTCAGTAGTCACACGTCATGTCAATAGTCACACTTTATGTCAGTAGTCACATGTTATGTCAGTAGGCACACGTGATGTCAGTAGCCCCACGTTATGTCAGTAGCCAAATTTTATGTCTTTATTCACACGTTATGTGTGTAGTCACATGTTATGTCTGTAGTCACATGTTATGTCTGTGGTCACACGTTATGTTAGTAGCCACATGTTTTTCAATAGTCACGTCTTTGTCAGTAGTCCCACGTCATGTCTGTAGTCACACGTTATGTCAGTAGAAACACGTTATGTCTGTTGTCACACGTCATGTCAGTAGCCATATGTTAGACTGTAGACCCACGCTATGTCTGGAGCCCCAAGTTATACATGTAGCCCCACATGATGTCAGTTATCACACATGATGTCCGTAGTCACTCTTTATGTCTCTAGCCACACGTCATTTCAGTAGTCACACGTTATGTCAGTAGTAACACGTAAGATTTCAAGTCATGTCAGAAGCCACACGTTATGTCTGTATCCCCACGTTATGTCAGTAGCCCCACGTTATGTCAGTAGCCACACGTTATGTCCGTAGCCCAATGTTATATTTGTAGCCTAACGGTAAATCAGTAGCCACACGTCATGTCAGTAGCCAGAAATCTTATCAGTAGTCACATTATCATGAAGATATTGCACGTCATATCAGTAGTCACACGTAATATGTCACGTCATGTCAGTAGTCATACATCATGCCAGTAGACACCCGTCACGTGTCAAGTCATGTCAGTAGATAAGCATATAAGTTGTAACACTAGTTAAACTTGTTTGATAACGTTTGAATAAACTGAGAATATCGTTCTGAAATAGAACACTATTTCTTACAAAAATCTTTCACTTATCGAATCGGGAATTTGAAATAAACAATATATTAATTAATTAATCAATTAATTAATCATTTAAGAGGAAGTGACTCACCAGGTGCGTCAGGATAAAATCCTATAAACTCGTTGGTTCCATAATTAAACCAAGCATTCAGCCGAAAACTTTCGTCCGTCTGACTCAAATACCCACGATTGTTGACGTCATCAAAATACTCGTGGACGAGCTCTGTTTTATTCATATTCTTGAACACTATTTCAACCCTGGTATGGAATTGGTTAGTTATGTTTGGTCGTTTAACTACCGGCGCTGAAACAGTATATTTTCATAATATAAATATTATTGCGCGATGAATAACATTCATAAATGTCATCGTTTTCACTTACACGGGGCCAATTGCAACGATTAAAGTCCATGCGCGCAAGAATCTAGTTCGGTGCCATTTAATTAATTTAGAATAAGTGTACAAAATAATCAATTTTGGCCATTGGTGGAAATACTGTAAACATTTTTTTTCTGTTTCCCACTAAGGTGATGATTCTTTAAATATACAATCAGTATTTGAGCCGCGTCACGACAACACAAACATAGTGCGTTTGCGACCAGCATGGATCCAGACCAGCCTGCGCATCTGCGCAGTCTGATCAGGAGCCATGCTGTTCGCTTACCAACTCTATTACAAGTAGAGAAACTGATAGCGAACAGCATGGATCCTGATCAGACTGCGCGGATGCGCAAGCTGGTCTGGATCCATGCTGGTCGCAAACGCATTAAGTTGGTTTTGTTGTGATGCGGCTCAAATTTTTACTTCTTTAGAAAGGGAAAACATAAATTTTATCATGTTTAAATTATGTTTTCAGAGAAATCTTAGATGTTTCTAACCTGAAAAAATAGCGATACATGTAAAATAAATTGACATAAAATTAGAAAAATGTAAACACAGTAGTCTTTTGACTTCCATACCAAAATACTAATTCACTATAACTGCACTTATTGCCTACAGGCAACAGATAAAAAAGATGATTTAGGTAATTGGCCAATGAGTTACTTTTTGGATACTTTTATGAGGACAACCAAAATTAAAAAGCTTTTGAGAAATGTAAATAAAAGCATTTTTGAGGCATAACGGGCCTTTAATTTAAATCTATAATTTGATTTTAACTCAGAAATCAATACCACTTTTCGGCTTGAGAAGTAAAAAACATGTGTTTACTTAAGTTTTAACAATGGATTTAAATAAAACATATTAAATGCTATCATCGGAAGTATGCAGTGTAGAATATGTAAAAATGAGGTCATTTAAAGAGAACAAGAAAAAAAAACATTTTTGGCTAAATGGGCCTTTAACTAAAAGACTTCTCTAAACATGCAAGGATTTATTTACAAAATCTTCTGACATTTTCAAAGTTATAAGTATGATTGTAACAAAAGATAAAAAAGGAATTTAACAGAAAATAGGGCATTTTTAGGAATTCCCTTTCAATTTTTCATTTCTTCTTTTTTTTTCTTTTTTTTTTTTAGAAATTATAGCCAAACTTAAAAAAGTGATTTTTTTAGGAATTTTAAGGACGCTGGACATCCTCAATATATACATTTACGAGGGCACAACATGTATTAACGGAAAGATTTATGTGACCACGGCCCGTTGTTGCACACTTTTTAAAAAAAGTTAGTTACTCGGTATGAAGTTATAACACATAAACCCTATATCATGATCTTTTTAATGATACATTTTTCTATATTTCAAGTCACAACAAGAATCTCGTCAATTGTTTGAAATATTTAATCAGTAAACAAACTATACGGTTCAACAAGTATAGAAAACATTCATGTATATATACGGTTATCTTATCACCAAATATTATCCCCAATGATAACGCTACATTGTAACCGTCTAAATCATACATTTTCATCCACATTATATGTGTATAACGAAAAGTTATCTATAAACACGCAGCGGGAAATTCTTTTCTTTTTTCTATTCTTTTTTTAAAACGTTTGCTCACTTTCTAGGAGTATAAAAACTAAAATTTATATACCTTAAGTTATCGTGTGTGCAAACTACGTCACTCTAATATAATTATGCGTAAATCACCATTAATGAGAAACTGTTCACTTTACGTTTTTATCCAATTAAGATGAGACCACTCAAAGATCATCTTTGATTATTATGTTTTTATTTATTAAAAAATAATATTGAATACATTATGAGTAGAACATTATTTCCCTATATTGTCTATACATAACTCTAACAATCCTGGTACTTAAATGTTGCCTGATTGAATAGATAAAAATAAAAATTGAATAAAATAAAATTGAATAAAAATTGAATAAAAATCACCAATGACAATGGTTATACCATAAGCATAATTCTGACATAACTAGTAGATGACAGCAGATGGCAGTGGAATCCATTATT
>NW_026857648.1:0-38779 GCF_026571515.1 Ruditapes philippinarum
GTTTAAAGATAAATGAATGCATTCCTAGATATATCTGTCCGTTTTTCTATGATAGTGGCCAGAGATACATCATTAATAGGGGAAACAACACGCCCTGAAGTTTTAAATAACACTCAAAATATTAAAATGTATGGGATATGTAGATCAGTTCGCATTTATCTTGATTAACATCTTACAAAAGTACTAATACTGAAAGGTTTATAATTAAGCGGATTTCGCATGCATTTATTCTAAAATTGAAATAATATAGTAAGTCTAGGAGCAAATCCGTGGTCAAGTCGTATTCAATAATTCAAAGTTTTTATAGGTTCGATTTACCGCCTCATCAGTGACAATTCAAATAGTAGTTTTTAATATGACCTTATAAACTAAAATCCATCGAATCGGTGCTCTCCACCGTTTATGTAAAATATTTATCCGAACAATATATATCAAACCGACGGTTTTAACAGGCAAAAACTGGCCACCAAAATGCTGGAGTAAATGATCTTATATGATAAAAACATAGATAGTAAACGTTTTTTGATAGAACTGTTCACACAAAATACCAATAAATTTTAAAGCAAAATAAATGTGATTTTACATTTTTTTTTTAGATTTTGCGTAACAGTTCGAGGATGTTTTGTAATTATTAATTTAAATAAATTGATGCAATATGAGTCTATATAAGTCTCTGTCACTGTCATTATTTAAATCATATGACCAATGCACAACGCAACAATGATCGATTATCGATAAAATAAGACACACGGCCACCATGCGGTGTGTGTATAGCTACTACAAAGAGTAGTAATACGCGACAATCTGTTCGGCTATTTGCGGTTTTTGACGGTCCTGGACTTTGTAACGTATACAACACATGGAGCGATTTTATCCAATTGAATTCTAGTCAATTTACCTTTAAGTTACATAGATGCGTTCTTTCTTTATTTCAGTGTACGCATTTATTTGATAAATATCAGCGGTTCGACAACAAATTTTAGTGACCCCTTCAGACGCCAAAACTTTAAAGCTGTATAACAGCGAGGAAGATTTTTACAAAACGCACGATTTACAAGTTGCCTGCTAATATTTTCAATATGCTTTACTACATGTATTAAGTGAGAATTGTTGTTAAGAAACAATATTATTTCTTTCCTCGCTATTACTCCCCTTGCGCTGTGCACTATTTCGTAATAGGATACGGACAAAAGTTCCCCGGACACCCCCCATCTAAAAAATGACAAGGTCACTTAAATAAATTGATGCATAAATTCCAGAGATTTTGTTTTCAGTCAGATAAATTTCATGTTGTCTTTATTATGGAACAGAATTAATGCATTTATTCTATCTTGCTTGATTACATTGGAACTTGCATTATGCTTAATTCCATCTTGCTTGATGACATTGGAACTTGCATTATGCTTGATTCCATCTTGTTTGATGACATTGGAACTTGCATTATGCTTAATTCTATCTTTCTACATGACATTAGAACTTGCATTATGCTTAATTCGATCTTGCTTTATGATATTTAAACTTTGCATTATGCTGTCCTCCATATTTCATTATTTCATTCAAACATTTCGTAGTGACCAATTCTTTCATTGAGTTATAACTATGAAACTGGAACAAGCCATTTGGGATACTAAAATGTTAACGTCATATACCTTTATGTATAAGTTACCTTTCTTTATGCTCTATACAAACCATTTACGGTTTAGTTTTTTGTATTACTTTTATGTAGAAGTCATTTAAAATTGACTATTTTTTGTTCCCTGATGGATGCGCTTATAATCATTATTCAGTGTTTATGCTTAATAAAGATCGGTGTCCGAGGCTTTGTGGATTATGTTTGATCATCTAACATTATGATAAACAATTTAAACTATGCGGCGATTTGTGAACTGTTAAGGGGCGAGAACTCTGTTATCGATATCAACGGAATTTTCCACGATTCGCCTATCATCGGAATTTTCCGTATAGATTCTGTATACTGCGTACATGTAAATATAAATAAAATACGTAGTAAGCGCTTAATACATAAATTGCAGTTGAAAGAGTATAAATACAAGTAGTAAAGGATTATGCAATATAGTTTTATATATGTATACAGTCTAATAGAAAAAATATGCTCGTAAACAGTTATTCAATGGGGCAGTTATACGTACAGTGGCGGATTCAGGTCCTGGCTTAAGGGCTGCACCTACCCCCAAATATACGTTCATGAGCTGGGATGGAATATATACGTGTCAGTTTCATGCAATAGTCTTCTTAGTGTAATCCCTTACCAAAACATATTATGCTGTCATCCAGTTGTTAAGCACCGGCCTAGGTACTGCGAAGGTCTTTATCTAATGACTTGGACATTAAAAAGCAAAAATTATTGGCCTTTTAACTTAATAAATGTCTCAGAGTCACTAATAGTGGCGAATAGGTATGTAACACATTAAAATATACATGTATAATAAGGAAAGAAGGAAGTTGTTTATTTTTGTAACATGTGCATAGTCAATTACAAATGAGCCGCGTCACGACAAAACCAACATAATGGGTTTGCGACCAGCATGGATCCAGACCAGCCTGCGCGTCCGCGCGGTCTGATCAGGATCCATGCTGTTCGCTATCAGTTTCTCTTCTTGTAAAAGAGTTGGAAAGCAAACAGCATGGATCCTGATCAGACTGCGCGGACGCG
Source organism: Ruditapes philippinarum (assembly GCF_026571515.1). Lineage (NCBI taxonomy): Eukaryota > Metazoa > Mollusca > Bivalvia > Venerida > Veneridae > Ruditapes > Ruditapes philippinarum. The sequence continues at coordinate 2,675 of NW_026857648.1, forward strand.
CATGCTGGTCTGGATCCATGCTGGTCGCAAACCCATTAAATTGGTTTTGTCGTGACGCGGCTCAAATGTTGGGCATATGTGTGTCTGATTATAGATCAGACATCCCGCACACACCACCACATTCACATACATTTGTGCTTAATGATATTCTATGCACATCTTTCAGTAACATATTTTTATCACAGAAATTTATTGAAATCTATAAAATTCTTACTAAATATGTTTTATTTAAATAAAAACACATACACATAATGCATAGGAATCTGCTTTTCTTATTACGGGTCAAGTAAAGTTGTGCCTGTCTTTAAAAGAAACTTCCATATTTTTTTTGTAATAACACTATACATGTATATTTATACTGCCCACTTACAGTGTAAAGGATTCAAAGCACACATATTTGTGTGAAGCCAAATTATATTTATTTCATTTTACAGAAAAAAAAATCAAGTTTGTACTGTACTAAGTCGTGGCCACGAGTTACTTATTCGTGGCCACGAGATAGTTAAGTCGTGGGAACGAGATACTATATCGTAACCATGTGATACTATGTCACGGCCACGAGCTACTAAGCCGTTTAAGTCGTTGGAACGAGATAACTAAGTCGTGCAGACGAGATAATTAAATCAGATTACACAATGATTTTTTAAACATAGAAAATTTCTGTTTATAGATTTACGTGCAAAATTAATCTTTGAAAATACTGAAGTGTTCACTTTGAACTTGATACATGTCTTTAGGATCATAAGGCCCATAAATCAGACATTAATTTTGACTAAGTTATAGCCCTTTTGTTGGGACAATTCTATGATAGAATTGGTCATTTTGTACGAACAACGGCCTGTCAACATTGTTTATACCATAACTTGAGAGGGACTTAAACCTGGTTTATTTTATTGGGTAGGGACATTGCCCACGGACAGTAGATATCCTAGCTCTAACGATGTTTGAGGTCACGGGTCAGATAAACATGACACTTCATGTAAATTCCTTGTCTGATGAATGATTTAGAAAGAATAAGCCGTAGTTTATTTAACCTCAAAAAGATCAGTAGATGACACCACATAATTAATAGGCAATTTGGTCAGAAATCAAGGTCACTATGACGCTAAATCTTTGACCAATCAATAACTTTTATAAATGGCACTTTAACGGACAGGAGAAGTAGGGGCATCCTTGTTAGGAAAATTCATATAAATAGTGTAATTTGATTGGTTATTGTTCTGACGACTTATTTATTTCGTGGCCACGACTTAGTAACTCGTGGCCACGACTTAGTCATCTCGTTTCCATGACTTAACTATCTCGTGGCCACGACTTAGTAACCCGTGGCCACGACACATTATCTCGTTCGCACGAGATAAATAAAAACACACACATGTCACCTTTGTGCCACCGTAAGTTTGAGCATAGTATATCTTAAAATCCAATTTCACTATTGCTCATACGACTATCACACACGCTCAAAAAGAAGTGTAAACAATTGTATAAGAGGTGAGTTGCCACTTGTAGGATGAGTTATTAGAGATATCTATAACATTTTTTTTCCACATGCTGGCGGAATCTTCAAAAACACGCACTTTTCGTCTGTCGCATCGTGTTCTCTTGTTTTTCAGTAAATTTTCCCTTTACATGTCAGTCCCAAAATAACACTGTTCTGTATACGCCCCTGTATAAAGGGGACGTAACTTTGTTAAAACTCCACGTGCCAAAATACGGGATCACCCGGAAAATAACGGGATGTACCGACAAAGCGACACCTGCTGTCATAATATGAACACAAATTATTGCAACTCGCATTACCACACCGTATTACCGGCGGCAGTGATGGCAGATCACTGCAGTGATGGCAGATATCTGAAAATTACCGATCGATACAGGTAGGTTATAAATTTGGTTGGTTTAATTATATTACACAAATACGGCACATATCATTGCTATAAAACTATTGTCCATTGAATGGAGATACTGTAAGGTAATTTTGGACTCGTTTTTTCCTGTTTTAAGACTATTTTGAGCAGGTTAAAAGTGAAAGCCTTAGAAAAATCCGTGAAAATGTCTGTTTTCTGTTCAAAATATCTCAAGTTTTAAGTAAATGGCAGGATTTCCTGTTATCAATATAGACGTTCATCCATTGGGGTCACGCAAGCCAAATATCTACCCCGTGAGTCTTTTCTTGAAAGTTTTACAGACGCTCAATCTTGTCCGGTCGAAGAAAAAATGCTGCCGTTGTAGGCAGATACATATTATAAATGCTGCCGTCGATGGCAGAAATACCATGAAAGTGGCTAACATTCTGACAGAAAATCAAGTTCAATTTGTTATCAATTCCTCTTTTCTTTGCGTCCTTTTAGTCAGAATTGAGACGTTAAACTATCATTTCTAATATTTTCTCAAGATAGAAAAGTTAATAACCCATTACCCCATGAGCATCTTGTGAAAAATGGCTGTTTTCATTGAAAGGTCTCCCGTTACAAGTTCAAGTTGCTATAAAACTATAAAAACTGCTTCAATACTAATCAAACTTGGCACAAATGTTGACTGGACCATTGCCTTTGTAACAACATGTTCAGTCTGAAATTTCCTGTTACCATAGCAACTAGGGGACATGTCAAAATTGCCAAAAAACACTATTTTGCGTAGATTTTTTCCATCAAAATTGATTTCAAAGTGCTGCCACTTCTCAATGGATTGAGATAGAGTCAAAGGCTTTTCAGCATTGGTTACACGTTACCTTATGATCGACCTGGGGCCATTTATAGCCTCCCACAAGTCCAAAGTTTTCTTGGCGATGAGGGGGACTCAGCCCCCCTTCAAACCCCCCAAACAGAAGGGGGCACATCCCCCTTCTGGCAACCCCCTGATGTATCTTTTGGATGTGGGTGGGGGGGCCGCGCCGAAAAAGTGGTCAATTTTTTAAACAACATTTATCAAACAAAAACAAGTGTTTGGGGGCCTAAATAAGGCATTTTTTCACCATTTGAGAAAGCAAAAAAGGAGGGGGGGGGGGGGGGTGAAAAAGGCGTAGAAAGGCGTATATATCTGGTAATGGGTTTACAGAAAATGATGAAAAAAACGAAATTACCCAAAAACGCGTTTTTCCATGTTAAAACATAGCCTCACATATAATTTTGAAGAAAAATTGCTGTTTTGTAGATTTTTTGATTTTTTTTCATTAATGCGGTATGTGCATCGAAAAAAAGCTTATTAGCAACATGTAGTTACAATACAAAAAGTTATGATTTAGTACCACAAAATTTCACTATAAATAGAGAAATGAACATGAAAAACTTCTTAATTTTGATCAATAGTTAAACACCAAACATAATATATGTTGTCCTTAATAAAAGATGCAATTAAACATATAGCATATTAAAATATGTGAGTTTGATGGTTTAGTAGGGAACACATAAGGTTGCAATTAAATGAAAGTGCATTCAGTAATCACAAGGCATGATTGAATTCAGCAAAACGCAGGTTTTCATTGTCATAAAGAAGTATAGAAGCAAGCATAATGTAAGTCCCGATATCATAAAGCAAGATGGAATAAATGCACTAATTCTGTTCCATACTTTATTAATTCAATATGTTTCAACTATTTAATCGTAAAATACTATTTTTCTAATTGACCCCCCCAGTCCACCAAACAAATCGAGAAATCTGACACCGTCGGGATACATTCTTTTAATGTACATTCTACCAAAGCACATTTAGGATTTAGGGAGGCAACTCTTTTTACTTTAGCATCCTTGATTATATATAACAGCTATCAAGCTATCATAGAATTTAAACAAACATTAAAAGACACCAGCTACTTCCTACCCTGGTGTTTTTTTTTTGAATTTGTACATCCATCATAAATTTAGTTTCCAAAATTTATGCAGAGTATTTTTCCCAAACACCGAATAAAATTGAAAACATTGTGTAAATCACTCAAAAAATCGCTTAATTAATAACAATACATTTCAGGTTAGACAAAATGATCCAGAATTATTGTTAAATTCCAGAGATTTTGTTTTCAGTCAGATAAATTTCATGTTTTTTTCATTATATTTCAATATGTTTCAACTATTTAATCGTAAAATACTATTTTTCTTATGTCGTCTAATACTGTTACAGTTCGTGTTATAAACCTTGGAAACGCACACCACAGCGGCGCTTCTTATAGAACGAGACCCCAAAGTGTCTAAAAAGAACAAGCGTCGTGTAAAAATTAAAAGCAATTTGATGCAAAATCTGAGTATTGTCATACCTATTAATCCGACATTTGAACTAAAACAAATTTCAACGATTTTTTATGGTGGCTGATTTGTGCCATTCGTGTTTTCGCCCGCGACCCCGCCAAGCGAAAGGTCGAAAATTAACAAGTTAAAATGGCGGGGGCGCGGAGCGAAAACTCGCCAGTAAAGGAGGGCGCGGGGCAAAGTTTAAAAAATAAAACTTCGTCCCGCGGGGGCGCGAAGCAAGATTAAAGAAATAAAACGGCGGTGTCGCGTGTTTTCGTCCCGCGATCCCGCCAAGCGAAAAGTCGAAAATTAACAAGTTAAAATGGCGGGGGCGCGGAACGAACACATGCTAATTATTGAGGGCGGGGAGTGAAGTTAAATAAATAAAACTTCGTTCCGCGGGGGCGCAGTGTGAGATTTAAGAAATAAACGGCGCGGTCACGGGACAAAAACACGCTTATTAGCGAGGGCGCGGGCGAAGTTTAATAAATAAATCTTTGCCCTGCGCCCCCGCTCATAAGAGTGTTTGCTTTCCCTGACCCCGACAAGCGAAAAGTCGATAAAGTCGACAAGTTAAAATGGCGGGGCGAGGAACGAAAACACGTTAATTAGCGAGGGCGCGGAGTGAGGTTTAATAAATAAAACTTTGTTCCGCGGGGGCGCGGAGCGAGATTTAAGAAATTAAACGGTGCGGTCACGGGACGAAAACACGCTTATTAGCGAGGGCGCGGGGCGAAGTTTAATAAATAAAACTTTGCCACGCGCCCCCGCTAATTCGAGTTGTTTCGTCCCGCGACCCCGCAATGCGAAAAGTCGATAAAAAATTAGTTAAAATGGCGGGGGCGCGTAACGAAAACTCTGTTATTAGCGGGGCGCTAATAAAAGTGTTTTCGCTCTGCGCCCCCGACGTTTTATTTCTTAAATCTAGTCCCGCGCACCCGCGGGGCAAATTTTTATTCATTTACGTCGATCATCATAGTTTTAGCTACGATACGAAAATGTCACAATCAAATAATCATTAAGTATTATGCAGAAACTGTGAATATTATGAAAGAAACCCTATATAAGTGTCTAGTCAGTGAAACTAATGTTTGCTTATCAAACTGTTGGGGTCTTTTCCGGGATAAAATAATACGCGTGATTTCATCGTTCTCTGTTTCTGAGGCGCTTGAAAATCTGTGCAGTCACGTGCACTTTGGCCGAATTTATTTTATGAAATCCCAATAAAAGTATGTCATATATATAATATTTGTTTCAGATATAAATGTTGTTATCCAGCTGAGAACTTATTCTTAAACTGATTAGATTTGATAGGATTAATGTAGAAGAAAATACTTACTTCAAATATATAAATACAGGTGATTAGCTACGGTATACGCATATTACTACAGATAAGTAATTCATTTCGACATGCATTTTTATCACGAACACTATTAAATAAACGTTATAAAAATCAAACATGTGTTATGCTTTCCACTAGAAGATGCGTATGATTTATCGATTTTCCTCACATTCAAGCAACAGTTCAACAGTACCGGTATTATGTTTCATATGCTGTTACACTTACAGAGAGTGTAATCCGGGACTTTTCAATAAAAAACCCATCATCTTATGGGAACATAATTTTGTTTACAAAATAAGATCATAGGCATGATGCTATCGACTTTGTACTACGTACAGCGACAGATGCTTGTGCGTTTCCGAAGAAAACGTTGATGAAGTGGTAACAACGTACAGACTGTGACATATGCATATTACTATGGAATACCGTGAGGGCCATCGTAGTTATACTTTATAATCTAGAGGGCAACAATAAGACAGTGCGATAGAACAAGGACGACAATACAACAGTGCGATGGCGACAATGCGATGCCGACAGTGCAATAATGCGATAGTGTGATGCCGATAATGCGATGCCAACAGTGCGATAATGCAATGGCGACAATACGATAGTGCGATGGTACTAGAAATTTACATCAAGTCATAATTTTATCTATATAATTATCTTAAATAAGAGGTCAGCAATTTTCAGTAGTTTAACTGGTCAGCAGTTTTTTCGCATGACGAACATGAATCAATATTGAAGAGCACATCTATCTTGCTATATATCCATTAAATCGAATATCCAACTACCAATACCTACCAATTTTACGCTCCGTGTTCCATACACCTTTAATTTTATTTTTATCAATATATACGATGGGGGCATTTTTTAGTACTTGGTAAACCAAACGCCCGAACTATTTCTAAAAGACAGTAAATAAATATGATGAGATAAACAAACATTGCTATATTAGATTCTGTGTCCTCATGTTTATATATATACAATGTAGTTCTCAAAACAGCTTAAAACTTGCGATGTAAAAGGAAGAAATATTTTTTTGTTACAAGTATCAAACAAATTACAACCCATTTAAAGTTTAAAAGTAGCGTTGACTTATAGAATTGTCAATACATGCACGCGGATGAATATGATTTTAATCAATTAAAATGCTATTTTTAGCGATGTCAGGATATACAGGAAAATACATACAGATATACAGTACGATTGAAATTGCAAAGATCAGAAAATATCACAGAGCTTGCAGCCCTTTGATTATTACTAGGGGACAATACGCCGCCTTTCATGGAATTGCACTTCTGTGTCACATTGAAGGTTCCATGATTCCTGCCGTTTGAACACATCTGCGGATGTTTCTAAATTCAAAGTTTCACCATTCCATATTAAAATGTTGAATTCTGCTAAAGACGGTACAAGGGGGCGTAGACGGTAGTTTGCACTTGACATTACCGTCCATAAACAGGGTCAATCAAACCGAGCATGCAATATTTTCAAGTTTGACGAGTTTGGTCTTTAGGGATGACACTTTCCTTCATAACGCGCCGATTAGTACGTGCAAATTCATTTTTCTTTACACAATTGAAGACAATTATAGATTGATCGAAAAAAAATCTGGAAACAAAGTGATCCACAGGAAGCATTAATCACAACAAAATTACATGAAAATTGCAGACTCGGTTTGATTGAGTCTATACATGAGGGATAATAAATAAGTGCAACATCCCTCACGCCACCTAGATATTATAGCACAGAAAACAATAAAATACGATAATTAAAATCGGAAAATTTTACATTTATTTATATACTTTTAAAAGGTTAATTACAAACTGTGAAACGTTTCACGCAGACTGCATGGTACTAGAAAAAAAACGGAAACAAAAATGTAATTGCACATATTTATACAAAATGATGGTGTTTAAAAGTTATATATAGTTAACAAGTAAAGTCTGTTATTTATGTTATTATAAGCATATTGTAATATGCCGCTTTTCATGGAATGGTACTAACGTGTCACATTAAAGGTTCCATGATAACCACCATATGAACACATATGCGATTGTTTCAACATTCTAAATTTACCAGTTTATGTTAAAATGTTATATACTGCTTAAGCCGGTGCTAGGGGACGTTGACGGTAATTTGCACTTACCAGTAAAAGTAAAGTAATTGCATTTTATAGTCTAAGTTTCATGCTTACGCACGTTCACCGACTTTACAGCTACTAGTATTGCCCCTGGTCATCGGGCTACTGATATCTATCTATCAATATCCCTAGGGAGTCTTTTAACTCCGCTTAGTGCAGCCGACACTTTGGCGCAACGGAATTATACCAACATCGCAGGTACCGATAAACACATGGGTGAAGTGAAGCAATCGCAGGTAAATTTCTTGCTCAAGGAAATTAGCAGTGCCCCTGGTGGGTTCGAACTCGGGACCTCTCGATCCCTAAGCGCGCGTCCTACCACTGGACTACCAGTACCGTCCAAGAAAAGGCTCAAATTTTCAAATTTGCAGTGTTGGGCTTTCTCTAGGGATTCTTATTTTTCACTGTTATATAACTACCACTCAAACTTTATTATTATTATTTAGCATAAATGATTATATTTGATCCTTGATCTCATAATTATTGTCATTTTAAAATGTCATATACAGTCTATTCTAATCAATAGGACCCGTGGTTGAAAAGATATTCTTTGCGTAAACTTTAAAATTTTAAACATTATATTCCTTAATATGTCATTTGCCATGTATAAATTTATAAAAAAAATTCAAAGAAAAAATGTTTTGTTTTTTTTATTGATAATATTTTGCCATGGCAAACTTTTATGCTATTGCCATGGCAAATTTTTGCCATGGACATGCCATGGCAAATTTTTGCCATGGAATTGCCATGGCAAATTTGCCATGGCAGAAATTTGCCATGGCAAAAATTGGCCATGGCATTTCTATGGCAAAAATTTGCCATGGCAAAATGAAAAAAATTAGAGATTACAATAAAAACATAACAATACGACCAATAACATGTCATAGAATAAGTTTTAGAAAGTTTTGTGATGTTTAAAAAAAATAATTGCCATGGCAAATTTGCCATGGCAAAAGTAGGAAAAATCTTGCCATGGCAATATTTTTGCCATAGCAAAGTATTTACCAAGGCAAAATACCGAAATGCCATGGCAAAAAAACACTTTGCCATGGCAAATGGAAACTTTAAACGCATTTTTATAAAAAGTAGAACAGATAAAAAAACATATTAACTTTTAAACTTATTAGTAAATATAACAATTTAAGATAGTTTTCATTTTTTAAAGCGCGTAAAATAGGGGTTGAATTTGCAAAATACCGGCGCGGCAAAAAGAAACCGGCAGCTATTATATCTTATAAACACTGTACATTAATGCAATACAGCGATGTAAATCAATGTATTCCAGAAATGGACAACATTTGTTGTAGAACCTTCAACTGTTGTATTAGAGGTGGACATTTGGATAATTATAGGAAGTGCTTTTGGTGCCCTCGCTTTTCTTATCATTGTTATCATAATTCTTTGTAAGGTAGGTCATTTTTGTAAATCTTGGTAATTTCTGGTTAGTTATCCAGAAAAAAAAACGGTTAAGTGGATGGACTGTCGAGACATGACCAAATTATGTTTTAAATCGGCAAAACATTCAGAAAAAAGCACACACACACACACAAATAAGAGGTGTGAGATTTGAGTGTTTTTTTCTCAAATTTCAAATATGTTTTTGTGTTAATTATGATATTAAACTTAAAGTTGAATATGTTATAAGAAACCAGTGATCGGCAGTTAAAACAAACCATAGTAAATAAAATATATAACATATCTTTGCAAATATTACAGTCGTCTCGTGGCATGTTTGTACTTTCAACAATTTATTTGACAGTCTCGCTTTTTTCTGCTACCATGTTAAAAATAAATCATTTGCAATTAATAAAAAATTGTGTAGGACGATTGTTTTAAACATAATGTATCTTAAAACTTTACAATTATACTAAATATTCAGTAGATTTACCAAAGTTTCATTAAAGCTTAGGATAATAAAAACAATATAGTGTATTTGCAGTGTGGATTCTTTGTGCGGAAGAAACACAATGAGATCCAACAATGGAAGCGCGCCTGATTGTACATCCATTAGCATATCAGATTGTCAAATAACGAAAAACGAGCTTATTCTGCAATGGAGGAAAAAGAAAGTTAAACAACTAGTTTGCATGTACATTTATTACGTCAGTTAAAATGCTAGTCTTAACATTCGCCTTACTCGAGTGGTTTTGTTTTAATTTGGAAAAAAGGCTTCGTAAATAAACTGTAGATAACATTTTGTAAAGATAATTACTTCTTGAGCAAATGCGTCGACTGGTTAAAGATCCTGTATGTTTTGTGATTAATATTGTTACTGTGTGTATACCACACTTGCAAAAATTATATATGTATATAATTATGCAAATAAAACAATTTTCAAACATAAAAAAAATGTAAACTGTGTACTGCAAATAATTGTGCACATTATGATTAATCAATAAATTATATGCATTCATTTCGTATTGGATTCGAACTTAGAATTTATAGAAAATAAATTTCTAATTACCTCTCTTTATTTACATGAAATGCTAAATTCGGTAATATTTTTATAAAATATTCGGCAATATCTTTATAAATAATGCTTATTTGAACTTACAATATTGAAAAATCTTAATATGGGCATCATATTTATGAAATAAAACCATGACAAAAAATGTGTTACAGGATCTTTAAAGTATTGTGTATGTTCGAGTAATAATTTGAAACACTTAACCATACATTTCTTACCCAGCATGTATTATTTCTGAAAATATGTTTTGTGTTACTATAATTATGTTTTGCTTGTATCTGTGGAATCAAGTTTTGCCAGATGGACTGAGCTCATTAAATGGACTCCATTTAGGCTTTACGACAAGAAGGGACTGAAAATAATTTTCCGAGATCAATGTTCCATTTTGATGTAGGTCTAGAAAAATAACCTGTCTGCTAAATTTCAGATCATTCGGTTACTCCGTTTTTTTCCTGAATAATTATCCTAATTTTGAAAACGACCCAAAATTGAAAAGCGTTGCAACGCTTTTAACTCAAATCGGGCTGAGAATAGCACAAAAGTACGAGTTTAATTTTATTTCTGAGTATGCTTCTTAATTATCGTTTGCATCTTTCTGTTTTAAGTGTCCGGATTTATCTCTGTATTAAGTAATTCAAATGTTAAGATTGTAGGCTTTTGGACCTCAGTGGAGTCCCCGTAAGGTGTGGCGCACTGTTTTAAAACCATTGATCTCTGAAATATTGTCTAAGTAATTGTCCTTTGTATTTTTTCACATTAATTTTATTCTTTTTCGGTAGCAAATCTGAAGAAGTATAAGAGATTCATATATTGATAGATCTTATTAAAGTAAATCCATTTTTCAAGAACAATAAACCTGTTTTTGCATCGTTTTGGAGTAATTGTCCTTTGTATATTTTATACTAGTTATTGCTCTTTTAATTAATTTATTTCTATTCCTACTTTTAACACGATTGAATCGTAAAAATTGTAATATTTTAAAAGTGTGACCAAAAGAAACAAAACACGAAACGCTGATTTGACCATTCATGTTAATAATCAAAACTTTAGAACTAAAACTTGTTTATAGATTATGTTGTACATCTCTATAATCATAAAAAAAATATTTTTGAAAAAACCCCACCTCGTATTGACTTAGTAATTTTACAAGTATATGACATATATTATATATATATGACATTTGTCTGCATGCATACACATGGACGTCATTTATATTTTATTAGTGGTTTTGAGTCGAGCCTCAAGTTAACATTAATGTGCTAAACAATTTATATTGATCGTTTTTGTTTTTTTTTTTTTTTTTAAAGGAGTCTGTAAGCCCAGACATAGATACATTTTTTTATGGCGCACCAACACAATTTAGGTCATAATGGCGCCGAAGCAAGAAAGATGATTTTAGCATATATCGGGTGTGACAAACTAAGAGCAACAGGAGTCATATCACCTAACCTGCTGGAGCTAAGAGATGCATAGACTACAGTTATTCAAACCCATTTTAGGATACTCTTACGATCACGCAGGGATAAATGGTGGCTACAGTTCTGATGCCTCAACCCTTAAAGGCAACCCCTCAGCCACAAGGGGGGAGGGGGTGAGATACATGAAACGCACTTTAAAACTAACACACTTTCTGTAACACAAAGTTTCCAGAAACATTATCCCAACAAAAGATTATCAAATAGGGAAACAAAAATCAACTGATTGATATATACCTGAATAGAAATGATACAGAAATGCGCCATGAAATTCATAAAGTAATACCGAGGTTTGGACGTTAAGTTGATCTTCTTTACTCAAATCGCGTTATAAATGAATGTTTAAAATCCCCCAGAATATTTGTCTATATAGATAATATTAGAATGCAGTTTTGAACGTAAATCTATGACCGTATGTTAAGCTACAGTCTCACTTACATCCCGACAGAGCCCCGGTAGACGTCCGGGGTGATCCGGGAACGACCGGGGTACGACCGGGAACAACCGGAGTACATCCGTAACTCTGCCGGCAACGTCCTGGATGATCCGGGATGATCCGGGAACATCCGACATTCGACCCCGGATGGAATAAAATATTTAATATCACCGGGGTGGTCCGAGATGATCCGGGAAGGTATAGCTTTGCCGGCTTCATCCTTAGCTCTGCCGAGAACGACCGGGGTTATACCGGGGAAGCACCGTAGCTCTGCCGGCACAAACCGGGGATGATCCGGGGTATGATATAGCCGGTAGAGCTACGGTAGAGCCCCGGAAAATGCCGGCAGAGTCCCGGCAAATACAGGCAGAGCCCCGGATGAGTAAGGTTGAGCTACGGTTGATCCCGGTAGAGCCCCGGCAAAGCCCGGATCATTTCAAAAGAATAACGACAATTTGCGATGACTGCAATTGCTGGTATTAAAACCCCTCACATTTCCCTTCTATCCAGTATGACATAAGGATTTTTCAGAAAATCATCATGAATTACTATTCTGGAACAATAGATATTATATTAAATAAAAATTATGTATCAATGTTATCATTTTCGGGCGTTTTCAATCCACCGGGGTTCTACCGGGGCTCTGCCTGGATCGTCCTGGGCTTTGCCGGGGCTCTGCCTGGATCGACCGGGGCTCTGCCTTGGTCAACCGGGGCTCTTCCGGCGTCATCCGGGAACGACCGGGGAAGTAAATAAACTGTAGATAACATTTTGTAAAGATAATTACTTCTTGAGCAAATGCGTCGACTGGTTAAAGATCCTGTATGTTTTGTGATTAATATTGTTACTGTGTGTATACCACACTTGCAAAAATTATATATGTATATAATTATGCAAATAAAAAAAATTTTCAAACATAAAAAAAATGTAAACTGTGTACTGCAAATAATTGTGCACATTATGATTAATCAATAAATTATATGCATTCATTTCGTATTGGATTCGACTTAGAATTTATAGAAAATAAATTTCTAATTACCTCTCTTTATTTACATGAAATGCTAAATTCGGTAATATTTTTATAAATATTCGGCAATATCTTTATAAAATAATGCTTATTTGAACTTACAATATTGAAAAATCTTAATATGGGCATCATATTTATGAAATAAAAACCATGACAAAAAATGTGTTACAGGATCTTTAAAGTATTGTGTATGTTCGAGTAATAATTTGAAACACTTAACCATACATTTCTTACCCAGCATGTATTATTTCTGAAAATATGTTTTGTGTTACTATAATTATGTTTTTGCTTGTATCTGTGGAATCAAGTTTTGCCAGATGGACTGAGCTCATTAAATGGACTCCATTTAGGCTTTACGACAAGAAGGGACTGAAAATAATTTTCCGAGATCAATGTTCCATTTGATGTAGGTCTAGAAAAATAACCTGTCTGCTAAATTTCAGATCATTCGGTTACTCCGTTTTTTTTCCTGAATAATTATCCTAATTTTGAAAACGACCCAAAATTGAAAAGCGTTGCAACGCTTTTAACTCAAATCGGGCTGAGAATAGCACAAAAGTACGAGTTTAATTTTATTTCTGAGTATGCTTCTTAATTATCGTTTGCATCTTTCTGTTTTAAGTGTCCGGATTTATCTCTGTATTAAGTAATTCAAATGTTAAGATTGTAGGCTTTTGGACCTCAGTGGAGTCCCCGTAAGGTGTGGCGCACTGTTTTAAAACCATTGATCTCTGAAATATTGTCTAAGTAATTGTCCTTTGTATTTTTTCACATTAATTTTATTCTTTTTTCGGTAGCAAATCTGAAGAAGTATAAGAGATTCATATATTGATAGATCTTATTAAAGTAAATCCATTTTTCAAGAACAATAAACCTGTTTTTGCATCGTTTTGGAGTAATTGTCCTTTGTATATTTTATACTAGTTATTGCTCTTTTAATTAATTTATTTCTATTCCTACTTTTAACACGATTGAATCGTAAAATTGTAATATTTTAAAAGTGTGACCAAAAGAAACAAAACACGAAACGCTGATTTGACCATTCATGTTAATAATCAAAACTTTAGAACTAAAACTTGTTTATAGATTATGTTGTACATCTCTATAATCATAAAAAAAATATTTTTGAAAAAACCCCACCTCGTATTGACTTAGTAATTTTACAAGTATATGACATATATTATATATATATGACATTTGTCTGCATGCATACACATGGACGTCATTTATATTTTATTAGTGGTTTGAGTCGAGCCTCAAGTTAACATTAATGTGCTAAACAATTTATATTGATCGTTTTTGTTTGTTTTTTTTTTTTAAAGGAGTCTGTAAGCCCAGACATAGATACATTTTTTTATGGCGCACCAACACAATTTAGGTCATAATGGCGCCGAAGCAAGAAAGATGATTTTAGCATATATCGGGTGTGACAAACTAAGAGCAACAGGAGTCATATCACCTAACCTGCTGGAGCTAAGAGATGCATAGACTACAGTTATTCAAACCCATTTAGGATACTCTTACGATCACGCAGGGATAAATGGTGGCTACAGTTCTGATGCCTCAACCCTTAAAGGCAACCCCTCAGCCACAAGGGGGGAGGGGGTGAGATACATGAAACGCACTTTAAAACTAACACACTTTCTGTAACACAAAGTTTCCAGAAACATTATCCCAACAAAAGATTATCAAATAGGAAACAAAAATCAACTGATTGATATATACCTGAATAGAAATGATACAGAAATGCGCCATGAAATTCATAAAGTAATACCGAGGTTTGGACGTTAAGTTGATCTTCTTTACTCAAATCGCGTTATAAATGAATGTTTAAAATCCCCAGAATATTTGTCTATATAGATAATATTAGAATGCAGTTTTGAACGCAAATCTATGACCGTATGTTAAGCTACAGTCTCACTTACATCCCGACAGAGCCCCGGTAGACGTCCGGGGTGATCCGGGAACGACCGGGGTACGACCGGGAACAACCGGAGTACATCCGTAACTCTGCCGGCAACGTCCTGGATGATCCGGGATGATCCGGGAACATCCGACATTCGACCCCGGATGGAATAAAATATTTAATATCACCGGGGTGGTCCGAGATGATCCGGGAAGGTATAGCTTTGCCGGCTTCATCCTTAGCTCTGCCGGGAACGACCGGGGTTATACCGGGAAAGCACCGTAGCTCTGCCGGCACAAACCGGGGATGATCCGGGGTATGATATAGCCGGTAGAGCTACGGTAGAGCCCCGGAAAATGCCGGCAGAGTCCCGGCAAATACAGGCAGAGCCCCGGATGAGTAAGGTTGAGCTACGGTTGATCCCGGTAGAGCCCCGGCAAAGCCCGGATCATTTCAAAAGAATAACGACAATTTGCGATGACTGCACTTGCTGGTATTAAAACCCCTCACATTTCCCTTCTATCCAGTATGACATAAGGATTTTTCAGAAAATCATCATGAATTACTATTCTGGAACAATAGATATTATATTAAATAAAAATTATGTATCAATGTTATCATTTTCGGGCGTTTTCAATCCACCGGGGTTCTACCGGGGCTCTGCCTGGATCGTCCTGGGCTTTGCCGGGGCTCTGCCTGGATCGACCGGGGCTCTGCCTTGGTCAACCGGGGCTCTTCCGGCGTCATCCGGGAACGACCGGGGAAGCACCGGCATGAACCGTAGCTGCACCTGGGCTCTGCCTGGATGATCCGGAGCGCATCCTGTGTGGTTAGTTGAGAACTACCGTAGTGCTGCCGGGGTAAGTGTGACCGCAAAAATAATTTCACCCCGGATCGTCCCGGATCATCCCGGTAACTTACCGGGATGATCCTGGGCTCTGCGGGAGTAAGTGAGACCGAGGCTGTACATGAAACTAAAATGAAGTGTTATCACCGAGTTATTTCTTAACACATCGTGTGACAAGAACAATATTCAGAAGTTACAATAACAAACATGGAAGATAGTGTAAAATGTTCACTTCCTGCGTACTTTTTCTGCCCCATAGTTCATACAATTTTTTTTTAACCTGACCCAGGTGGGTAAAGTTATAAACAACACGTCTTTTTGGGGAGGCTATGCCGACCCAATGTTAATAACTGTCTGTCAAATCTTACTGCCGCGGTAATCAGGTCAAAAAATAGTACCTTGATTTTTTCTAAGCTGACTCATCACTCATCACAGACATTAACAATATGAAAATATTTTCATTCTTTAATTTCATATCTGCAATTTGTAAAGATAATAATTCTCTGAAAAATTCTTGATTTTTGTTTAAATCACTACTCCGTGACGTCATACTGCCGCGGTAATCAGGTCAAAAAATAGTACCTTGATTTTTTCTAAGCTGACTCATCACTCATCACAGACATTTACAATATGAAAATATTTTCATTCTTTAATTTCATATCTGCAATTTTTAAAGATAATAATTCTCTGAAAAATTCTTGATTTTTGTTTAAATCACTACTCCGTGACGTCATACTGCCGCGGTAATCAGGTTTAGGCATACGTACGTCTGTAATAAATAGTTCTGGTATGAAAACCCTTCAAAATAATAACTTTATCAATATTTTTTTAACAAAAAGCATAAATGAAAATTTATAAGTAAATGCTTTAATTCAGTGGCAAATATTCTTTATTATTTTTGATAACAATTTTCCAATTACTACGCAGCGACCAACTGTTTATGACGGGTCATTAACTAGAACGTTGCAACACCGTATTCTCAATATCATGCATGTTCTTTTGTTGTTATAAACTATTAATAGTCCTTAATATTTTTTAAAGACAAATAATTGTAAACTGTCGCTTACATCAGAGACATGGATCATGCTTGCGTGATAACTAAGGAAAACTAACTTATTTGTACACCCCAGGAGGCTGTACGCGGAAAACGCTCATAAACCGCTTAATCATATAGCTGTTTAGTAAATATTTTGCATACATTTAACTAAAAATTCACTGATGGTGATGAACATATAGTTTGAAAACATTATATTCTTTAACCATTATCGCCGAAAAAAAACTATTTAACTACAAAACCCCTAAGGACCTCCGACAAAATTCCAGCACAATATTACATTTTACATTAGCAAAATAAAAAAGCAATACTTATATTTTCATCTTACATAATTCATTAATCAAACTTCTAACATAAAAGTATCTTTGGCAATTGACAGATCCCTACTCTGATCTTTTATTTGTATAGGAATAAATTTAAACATGTGCTCTTTTGTTTAGGAATATTTTGTAGTGAAAGTCTTATATATTCACTAATCTCATAATTAGAATGAGACAGGTCAGGAATTTATACAAACAGTTGTTTAGTTAACTATGCTCATTTTAATCCCAATAGAAACATTCAAATATTTGTGGTAAAAAACATGACCAAAGTCCCTAGTAGTCGTTTACCCGGTGGTGATCCCATTAAACTGATTATATATTCGAATTGATTAGAAAACACAAATAGAAACATGTGTTTCCGTACAACAAAATCGGAAGTAAAGTGAACAGTTAATTGACACAAGGAAATAATTATTTCAGAGAAAGACGCAAAGATCAGTATGACCCCGTATTGTGTAATTAGAAAGTTTATTCAATTCTAGGGCATACATCATAATTTGATAGTCCATGTGTAATAAAATTCAAATTTTCAATACAGATTATGAGATACATAAAAAATATTAAAGAATAAGAAGCTTTAATTAAAAAACAAAAACAAAAAAACAAAAACAAAAAAAACAAACCGCATACATATACAAATTACTTACAGTCGAGCATCGGGAAGTCATTAACATATCTTACGAAACTTTAATTTGAAACCGGTATTTGCGCGCGCTGAAGTGATTAATGTTTATTTGAAAAATAAAAAAAAAGAACTTTTATGGTTGTGTTCTAAAAATAATGGGCGGCATAAGAGGAATTTCTTATTCATTTTACAACACTTGAAAAATTACTACAGAAAATGTGTTGTTGTTTTGTTTTCAACAAAAGTGTGTGTGTTTTAAGTTTATTTATACTCGGCGCCGGAATAACCATATGTCCGAGATTATAGCATCTGGGACGTCTTTTTCAAGCAGATTCTTCCTGGAAGCCCATTCTTCGTTCTTTGGTGGTAAAGGAGACGACAATACCGTCAAGGCATCAACTTTCTGACTGACGACAACAAAAACGGCATCTATTAGCGCCAAACCTCCAGAGTAAGTCACGACAGGTCAACCAATCACCTCTGGTACTTATGATGACTTGACTATGACCTTCCGTGTGCCTTCTCCGCGACGTGCACGCCTCTGGAGGTATTTGGAGAAGTTTCAACAAAAACTTCCAAAACACGCCATTTATAACACCATTCATAGCACTGACGGCTTCGATGTTCTCATCTATTTGCGGGAAATGGTCGACAGGGAAAACCCTACGTAATAACCGCACACCCTGTTAACAACAGATTTTCCGCAGTATATATTTCAAGCTAGTAAGGTTTAAAAATACACGTAGAATATATCGATTAACTACCATAAGTTGGTTGAGTGTTGGCGGTAAAAAAAGAAGATATAACTTCCTGATCAATTTTCACTTAGGTTGATTCAGTTTTGAATAAGCTTTGCAGAGATATTTTTTCAAGAAATATTTAGCTTAAATATTATCCGACGCCGTCAGTAATGAAATGGGATTAATTTTCTGAAACGTGATTTTATTCGAGATTTGCTTCTGGAGAAGACAACCTTCTGTCCGTAAAGCATGAATATTAATACTCATCACAAGACAGTATCTTATTGATCTCAATTATGGTACATCTAAACGTGTATAATTTTTATGTTCAATAAAAATGTTGCATCACTTGCAGTTGTTATTATCATTCAATAATATTAAAATGACATAAAGTATTTATGATGAACAGTCCTAGAATATTTTGATAAGGAACCGTCAGTTGTAAAATGTTATTGTTATCTGATAATGAACAGTCGTCATACTTGCTGGTATGTCATTTATTATTGACAGTTTAGGTTTTTCAAAATTTGCATGATTAACAGTCCGAATGTAGACCTCAATTAAATGTTCTGGAATATTAACAAAATGAATAGTCAACCACATTAACCGTATATATGAATGGTTGAACACAACAGTAAGGATAAATAGCGCAATGTGCATATCTTTTTATTTTGGTAGCATATTTTAAGCAAAAAGAAAAGAAACTATAAGTCTGAAACATTCTCTCATAGCCTCCCCATCAGTACATTCAGTGCTTTGATTTTTCATAAGGATTTCATTCCGTATCTGGGACTGCTTAGTGTATTCATTTTGAGGACATTAATAGGAACTTGAACTAAATGCTCATGCATTTTTACTTAAATAAGTAAATGCGCCGCACCTTTACTTAAACACATTAGATATGTTTTATTTATTTCCAACAATATAGTAAAGAAGAAATATATCAATCTCTTACATAAATGATATTGTCGAATGTTTTATGAAAGTCTTAAATTCTTTTATATGCATATTTGATTAAATTAATTGATATCTATTATAACCGACAAGAGAAAAGAAACAGAATGCAACAAAGTGCGAACCCCTGTAGTTTTGCATTACATATCATTTGTAGCTGTGCTTGAAATTATGTATCAGATTTTTGTTTCTGAAATTATGAATAAATTCCAAAATGCGAAAAAAATCGGGTTAATGTCTTTCTTAACAGGATCCTTGCACGTGAAGACCATTCAGGTGTATTTTCAATAAAAGCAGTATTTAAATAGACACCATGATGTTAACATAAAAGGTGAATAATTGATTGACTAAATGAATCGAGAAATATTTATTATTTGAAAAGATTGAGACTTAATATATGATAGGATATTAATAACAGGGCCGGTACTCTATTTGACTGCAAGAGTTATTTTCAAAAGCGTACATATTTAGATCGGTTTCATGTCAACGTCATAAAGTGTAACTGTTACATACGGAAAATTATAATAAAACAGATTCATTTGGAATATGCTGAATAAAATATGCTTACCATAGGCCTAGAAGATATAATTTTATTTTTATTTAATAAATTCAGTCAGTATAAGATAGAGAATACGATACTACTGAGTGTCTGATACTACAAAAAGGTCAGGTCAGTCCAAGAAAAAAAAAAGAAGAGCTCAGCAGAGCCGGTCGCCAATTTCATTCTTTCCGTGCCAAGTCTTCGGTGGCACAAAGGTGACATGTGTGTGCTTTTATTTATCTCGTGGCCACGAGATACTATGTCGTGGCTACGAGTTACTAAGTCGTGGCCACAAGATAGCTAACTCGTGGCCACGATATGCTATGTCGTGGCCACGAGATAGCTAAGTCGTGGCCACGAGATAGCTTAGTCGTGGCCACGAGATACTATGTCGTGGCCACGAGTTACTAAGTCGTGGCCACGAGATAGCTAAGTCGTGGCGACGAGATACTTTGTCGTGGCCACGAGATACTATGTCGTGACCACGAAATAGCTTAGTCTTGGCCACGAGATAGCTAAGTCGTGGCCACGAGATAATTAACCAATTAGAATACACTATATATATTATGAATTTTTTAAACTTAACAACTTACTTTTACATGTAACATTAATCTTAGAAAATACTGAAGATATTTACTGTGAAATTGTCTTTTGGATCATATTATATAAATGGTGTTATCTGATTGGTTATTTATCTCGTGGCCACTACTTAAATATCTCGTGGCCATGACTTAGTAACTCGTGGCCACGACATAGTATCTCGTGGCCACGACTTAGCTTTCTCGTGGCCACGACTTAGTAACTCGTGGCCACGACGTGGTATCTCGTGGCCAAGAGATAAATAAAAAAACACACATGTCACCTTTGTGCCACCGTACAATCCTGATAAATTGAATAAATTTATCATGTTGGCAACTTAAATGCGTTTCTTTCTATAAATTTCACATTGAACAAAAACCTGTCGAGAACCTCTTAAATCCATGCCGTGCCCAGTAATCTGGGAAGGGGTCATTTTTATAAGAAATAGTCCGAAGAGTGTTTTTAGTCAAATGTAAAAAAAACAACTTAATATTGAAAAAATCTCTTTGATTCAAAGTTTATCAATATAATATTTTCAAACTAGTAAGAGTTAAAATATTCCATTCTCTTCATTCTATTTCAAAATGTATTGACGAGGTTTCTGATAAATCTGGGGGTGACAGATAAAGCTAACTTTATCAGGCATGCACTTTATCAACAGAAATCAATGAAATGACATGATAATTACTTTCATATAACTTCAGAATGGTTTATAATTATTTTAAGATGTTTAGCATAAAGAAGTAATTGGTGCTTATGTAGCCAAGGAGCGTATGGTACATGCGCCACTCGCTTTAAGGCAATTTATTGCCATGTTTATTTCATACAAACATTTTGGAAGAATTCTTTTTTAAAATCCGAATTATAATTTTTGTATGAGATATATAGCTTTATACACTTTAATATTACTTTAAATCTTGCCAGTGAGGAAATGGCCAAAGCTACGTTATGGAAGGATGTCAGGTTCTACTTGTATACCATTAAGTTACTGAAATAATAGCATCTTCTTCCACCAGTCAAACTGGAAAGTTTTAAAACTATGAATTGATCCTTTATCACATACCTGAGTCACATTTCCAACTTCAAAAAATAGTTTTATATGAACTGATGAAGCTTATTGAAGCGAAATATGTTTTGATACATTGTGTTGGCTTTTGATCATTTAATCCTAAAAACTATGAATACAAATAATGGCATGTAGAACATACAAGATATATATATCTAATAATTTTTTGGGTTTGCCCCAAAGATCAGCCTTCTAGTATCAATGACCCTAAAATTTTATGAAATTTGCATTTCTAAAGGGCAGATAACCCTGAAAGACATCTTTGCTTAGTTATTTCTTTTTTTTTTCAACAGAAATATTGCCTTTCCCTCAAAAACTGTCGAAGGTATTTACCTCAAACTTTAAAAATGCGTTGGCTATCAAAGACAGGTAAGTCTGCTAAGCGTGTTTGCAGGATTATGTCCCTGTTTTTATGTTGCTTTAATTAAGAATCCAGCAGTGAGATAAGTGAAGCGTGCTGTCTGCAGACATGTCTTGTTGTATTTTGATCTTGATTGAATTCCCTTACACATAAGGGAATGGACTGTTCCAAATTCAAAGCAGGGCAAGCCCATTTCACAAATTAAGCAGACCAACAGTTGGTTATTGTAATATATTAGCAAGGGGAGTTCCTATGTAATAAAATTGTATATATGTGCACTCATTATATTGATACAAAGCAGAAAGGAACAGTAATAGAGGATATTGAATGAGTGTAAGTTTCATTCTGAAATTATTGAACGAGTTGAATAAAAATATAATATGCGAGCCTCTGGCAAGCATGACATTAAAAAAAAAAATATTCAAGAGTTCAATAAATTTAGTAATAAACTTACAGTACACAAATTTAATATTCTATTTATCACATACTGAAAATAAAGATTGATAGAAGTGAAAAAGAACCCTTTTTTCTTTGGTGCGCCTTAACGCTATGTTTATATAATGAAAATGACGTCACGTTAAAATATATGCACAGCTGTGCAATACCTTTTTTAAAGAGTTGCAAAGTGACTTGGGTAATGTGAAAAAAAAGCACTACAATATGAGATTTTCTCATGCTTGTGATTTTCATTATTCCGATGTGCTTTCCTGGTATGTGGTGCACGAGTAGTATTTTAAACTTCAAAATACACATTTTTAATAAAAATAACACTAAATTATGATTTGAACCTACATCCTTCAATATCAAACTAAGTCTTAACTCCTTATCACTGAGGTTATTTTGGCATGTGCTGTTTCGGTAACTTTAACCCTTTCCCTCGTGAGCATATTGTGAAAAATGGCCGTTTTCACTGAAAAGCCTCCTGTTACAAGTTCAAACTTTATTTCAAAGTGCTGCAACTTCTCAAGGAATTGAGATAGAGTCAAAGGCTTTTCAACGTTATGTCATGAGTGGCGGTAGCCACGACTGAAATATGATATTTTTCATACCACAAGATGAAAATAAATTCTGTATTTGTAGGAAAACTTGAATTTTCCGTTTATTATATACATTTTCACTTATTTGATATATTCAAATGTCTCATGCTAATATTGCCAAACAATACACTAAGAAATTATAAACAAAATAAAAGGCGTGTTGGCATTATGGTTCAGAGGTTCATATCACAACCAAAGTATATTGGGTTCAAGCTTCATGTAAATCCTGTAAGATGACTCGTGAATATTTGAATAAGCTACATGTTTTTCCACAATCAAGCTTTTAATGAACAGTAATAACTCGGTTTGCAGGCTTGACTATTCACTTACATTTTTTTTTTTAAAAATTAAATCAGAGATTCATGTTTTCTCAAATTATTATAAAAGAAAAGGAGTCGTATATTTGACAATAAATCAATCACCTAAGGCACATGGAACCATTTCATGACATTATCAAAACAGTTTGCAAGGATGGGGTGTACGCAAGTCAAGGAAATTACATATTGTCAAATAATCCTTTTGAATTTACTATATACCATTGTTTCCCATAAAATTTCAGTGAAGAAAAACCGGATGTAGAACAACACGTCAAGAACACTACAGTTAAGTTTTAAGTAACTTCAATTTTTTTACGGTTTTGGCCAATCACTGACCTTCATCAGGATAATACAAAATGAACAAAATATGTTTGTAAAACATGTATACCCCCTATCGGCAGCCAATTAGTCATGTGATCAAGTTATTATGACAGACTTTTGTCCTAGTGACCAAAAGATCAATTAGGGTTAATCACTGGTCATGACTAGTCACTAGGTAATTGTGATGCAAAGGTTGTGTGCAGCAATTTTATAACAAATTATTACAAATCTTACCAAATAATATATGCGTAAATTATATGAATCATGTAGGCCTCACTTATGACAGCCAAGTTGTTACATTACACAAGACCTTGAAATGTGTATACCAAAAGGATTTTTAGTTTAATAAAAAAAATCAACCAAGGCAACTTGAGTTGTTGAGTTATTGGCCAGACAGAGTCTTACATACAAGGTCAATATGACATTGACCTTTGGCCATTAAATCAATAGCGGTTATCTCCTGGCCAAGACCAATGCACCTGTGAAGTTTGTGCGTAACGGGCCCATGAGTTGAGATATTGATCAGAAAGCGTTGTTACCTTTAAGGTCAATGTGATTCTGACCTCTGACCCCTTAACGCCAAAAATCCATTGAGGTCATCTTCTGACCAAAAGCAATTCATCTGTAAAGTTTGTTTGTTTGTTTCATTTTACGCCTTTTCCCAACAGTATTTCAGTCATATAGGCGGGTAGTTGTCTAACCATCGTTCCTGGTGAGTTACACCAGTGCTAGACTACCTTCCTCCGCGCTAAACTACCAAAGCATCTCCCGGGGATATTGAAGGTCAAGGGTGCATGGGTTGTCCAGTTATTGATAGAAAACCATTTTAAAATACAAGGTCAATGTAACCTTGACCTTTTACCCCCTGACCCCAAAATCAATAGGGGTCATCTACTGGCCAAGACCAATGCACATACAAAATTCGAGCTTGTCAAGTTATTAATCCGAAACCATTTTTACCTACAAGATCACTGCAACCTTGATCTTTGATCCCTTGACGCCAAAATCAATATGGGTCATCTGCTGGTTGTGAACAATCATCACACCAAGTTTGAAGTACCTAGGCCTAAGCGTTCTTTAGTTATTGATCAGAAACCGTTTTTACCTACAAGGTCAATGTAGCCTTGACCTTTGACACCTTGACCCAAAAATCAATAGGGGTCATCTGCTGGTCAAGTACAATCATCATACCAAGTTTGAAGTTTCTAGGCCTAAGTGTTCTTTAGCTATCACTCGGAAACCGTTTTTACCTACAAGGTCAATGTCACTTTATTATGTGACCTTGACCCCATAAACAATAGGGGTCATACGCTGGTCATGAACAATCATCATACCAATTGCAAGTTTGAAGTTTCTAGGCCTAAGCGTTCTTAAGTTATCGATCGGAAACCATTCGGTCTACGGACCAACCGACACATAAATGCAAACCACTTCTTTGAAGGGGTGCATAATTACTTAATTGGAACCTAAAGTATACAAAAAGTGGACTTAATGTCATGTGATTTTACTATATTTGGAAAATTAGTTTAGCATATTTCCTGCAAAATGGTACACATGTCTCTATGCACATTGAACTTTTTTTGGAACTTATCAAATACATAAATTGAAACTGTCAATGAGCAGTTGGTATTAGGCAGTGAACAGTAGGCTGTCGTTTGAGGAATTCTGTAATTTATCAATTAATCTTGTCCTCGTCAGTCGTCAGTGTCGTCAAGTGGTAAGTTTTCTTGCTATTGAATTGTCGACTGTTATGAGTGAGAAGGCCTGTGAGTAGTGAGTAGGTCCTTGAATGAGTGAGAAGGTTGGTGATTGAGTTAATGAGCGAGAATGTTGGTCAGTGAGTCGGTAAAAGAAAAGATTAACCAGTGGTGAAATCAAAATGACGCATAAACTTGTGATATGACTTCAATATTTTGACAAACTGTGACATTGACATTTAACCTGTAAATGGGTTTGGCAAAGTGCATCTACAAACAAAGTTTGAAAATCGTTAGTCAATGCACTTTAATTTACCAGCCAGTTTTGTTTTTATACATTTTCAACCTATCACCAAAGGCTGAAATAAGGCCCCATTTTTGTTTTGACATGTGCAAACATCTTTTTTTCCACAAGCGGCCAAAAAGTTTTTACTTGAAAGAAAATCTGAACTGTTTTTACTTATTATACACATGTTATAAACTTTAAGTCATGTATTTGGACCTTTTTTGTTAACTCTTTTTAAAGTCTCAAATTTCCCAACATGTCAAATATTTTTTCCCAATTTATGTCAGTAGCCTTTTCCCAAAAATAGCTAGAAAAACACCTTTTATGTTATATTTCTCAATAACAATAAAACTATGTCCTTATAGGCACCTAATTGATCTGAATTTTTCATGTAAATCATAACAAAAATAAATATAACAAAATTCTTATAATGAAAACATTGAAGTATATTATCAACTATTGCACCATTTGTTTTTTCAATATAATATCATATTGTAAAATAAATGAGAATCATAATTATAAAAACGAATTGTTAATTAAGTCACAAAGACAATTTCTGTGCCAGAGTTATTGCCCCTGACACTTTTATTTTCTCCATGAAGACAAACGTCTGTTGCATATTCTGAACCTATCATGCATATGAACACACAAGTTTTTCCTGCAGTATTTTTTGCTATATCAACAGCAGTTTTGAATTTCAGCGTCATCCCTCCGGTCACATCCGTACCTTCGTTGGTCATCAATATATCACCATGTTCTTGTCCTGAATCACTCATCTTGTTACCATGGTTACCAACTTTTACAGTGTGCAGTAATTTCGCTTCTGAAACAAAAAATATAGGCATTTATATTTGAGAGTGAAAGCTGGCACGATCTTTCCCATTTAACAAGGGTTTTATCACATGTTGGCCTTTATTCCTCACATTATAGGTTATTAAAATTCCAGGTTATATTTAAAACAATCATTTATATACATATGGTCATATAACCTCTCATGAATCTTTATAACAAATTTGTAAAAAGCAAACTTCCTTAATAAGAGGGGAAAAAATCATGAATTGACATAATCATAGTATATAGTTTATAAAAACATTACAATTATCCAATGAAAACATATGTTACAAACAAGCAGTATTTGAAGACTTAATGTCAAAGTGAGTACAAGGTTCCCAATGGTCTGACAAACTTTATTTTATGGCCATGCTCAGCAAGTATCGTACATTGGTAGAGCACAACTGATCTATAAATTCTGCCATTCAATTTCAGGGAAAAAATCTTTTATACTAGTCCCCACATAAATCTATGTCACTGAAGTGACATGGCTATTTTTGACTCCAGGTGCATTAGCTACTTGGATTTTGTGTGACCAGAGGGGTATGATTGATATAAATTTGTAAAGGATTTATAAAGAATACCAGCCAGACAACTTAAGGCTCTGGACCACTAAGTTTTAACTTATATTATGTTACTGATTGTATGATAAAGCACCTGCAATCAAGTCTTCTTCCATGATTCTTGATTTATTCCTGACATATTGCAGTTTTCATTTTCTAAGCCTGGCTTTCAAATAAATGACCTCAATGATGGTACATGTTTTAATTGACAATATAAATTTCCAGCCTTTCTAAAATATTGGCAATAAACAAGTACTGCATGTACAAAATGGCAATATTTAACAAGAGCTATGGTTAATCCCCTCGCCAGAAAGAAGCTCATTTAAAATAAAAATAGTAATAGACTATACACAACAACATAAAAGAAATAGTAAAATTAGGTTTTTAGTATCTTGCCTTTAGAAAAAAAAATTTGAAAATGATGAAAAAAAAACCACATTAGAATTGAAAAGCATTTACTTATTAAAGACGGGAAACTCTTGTAAGAGTTAAATCAGTAAAAAGCATACCAGAATTATCTGCTGGTGGACAATCGTAAACACCTTTAACACTGGTCAAGAAAACTACTCGGTTGACAATGAACACTTCTGAAAATGTCTGTAAAAACATAAAATATAGAATATTGAGTACTTCCCTTACCTATTATTAATTAATATGCAATTCTGCATATTTACTACATAGCACAATTGAACATATAAGATTTCTACCAACAAAAACAACTCATCAGTATACAACCAGACTTAATACTTACTACTGCTTTGTCTTATTCATGATTTTGACATTTAACTTATTGAAATTCTTCAAATTTACAATGGGCAGTTTCAATTTTGAGCAAGGGGAAGTTTGTTATGTAATGATTAGTATGCATCAAACACTCTTAAATATTTTGTAACATGGGAATTATTTACTGCATACTTCTTGTACAGTATCATTGTAAAAATTTATGGGAGATCCCACACAAGCAATGAGCATAAAAACTTGAAGTTGAAAATCTTTGACTAAGAGCACTTTTGGTTAGCTCAATAGGTAGAGTGTTAGACTGTGAATCGGACGAACTGGGTTCAATTCCCATACGGTGTAGGTCACTTTCGATGTGATTAATCATGAAATCGTTTCTATGGTCATTTGCACTTGACCTCTCCTCTAGCATGTACGAAAGGTATAAGTTCCTTGCGAAAGTAGAGGATTTAATTTTTTTCCCATGCCCCACATAAGGTGACCCCATTTATTCGCTCCTTTATATAACCATTTGTGAGACGAAGCACATCACACATTGGTTTTACAAATTATTTCTTTTATCAAGCAAAGGAACAGAGTATATTAGACGTGAAACTAATATAGTGAAGAAAAACAAGAGGGGCTCGCTCACCTGAGAAATAGGTCAAAAGGTCAAACTGGAGCCCCGTTTCACCCGAAAAGCACAATTTGAAAACATGGGGCAGTTTAATCTGAGCAATTTTGTGTAATGTCACCATGGAAATTTTTGTGTAAATTTATTTCAAAATTGAAGCAGTAGTTTAGATGTTGTTGTTTTCTAACTTTAGCTGTGGCCGCCATATAATTAAATAGTTCAGCCTGTCACTAAGTTAGAGGTGAGCTAATAAAAAAGATGACAGAAAAAGAGAAGGAAAACAAACATTGACCTGGCTGGGGATTGAACTGTCGACTTCGATTCCCTTGGGCCAGGTTAATTTTTACCCTAGGGCTATTATTTCAACAAACATGGTAGACATCCACTAGAAGATGTTTCATGCCAAATATCTTAGCTTTAGTGCTTTTGGATTTTCAGAAGATTTTTTAAAGTTTTTTACTATACACTGATAAGGGTAAATGACCCCCGGGGCAGGGCCAATTTCGACCCTAGGGCTTTTATTTGAACAAACTTGTTAGACATACACAAGAAGATGTTTCATGCCTAATGTCTAAGCTCTACCTCTTTTGGATGTTCACAAGAAGATTTTTTAAGTTTTCACTATATACATGTAAGGAAAATCAATGACCCCCGGGGCAGGGCCAATTTGGACCCCAGGGCTTTTATTTGAACAAACTTGCTAGACATCCACTAGAAGATGTTTCATGCCAAATATGTAAGCTTTAGCTCTTACGGTTTTTTACAATAATTTTTTTTTTAATTTTCACTATATACAAATTAGGAAAATCAATGACCCCCGGGTAGGGGCCAATTTTGACCCTAGGGCTTTTATTTGAACAAACTTGGTAGGCTTCACTAGAAGATGTTTCATGCCAAATATCTAAGCTCTAGCTCTTTTGGTTTTTTACAAGAATTTTTTTTAAGTTTTCACTATCTACATATAAGGAAAATCAATGACCCACGGGGCAGGGCTAATTTTGAAACCTAGGGCTATTATTTGACTACACTTGGTAGACATCTACTTGAAGATGTTTCATGCCAAATATCTAAGCGATAGCTCTTTCAGTTTTTTACAAGAGCATTTTTTAACTTTTCACTTTAAACATATAAGGAAAATCAATGACCCATGGGGCGAGGCCAATTTCGACCCTAATGCTACTATTTGAACAAACTTAGTAGACATTCACTAGATGTTTCATGCCAAACATCTAAGCTCTAGCTCATGTGGTTTTTAACAAGAAGATTTTTTAAGATTTTTGTAAAAAAAAATCTTTTGGTAACCCAGGTACGTATATTAACATACGTACCTGGGTAACCAGAGTTCTTTATGGAATTTAATTCTTTGAACAACTTTGGTAGAGCTTTATGCAAGGAACATCCCTGCACAGTTTCAACAAATTTGGCCAAGTGGTTTAGGAGGAGTAGTTATGTAAAGAAATTGTTGACGGACGGACGATTGACGACGGACAACGGGCAATCACAATAGGTCACCTTGAGGACATTGTCCTCAGGTGAGCTAAAAAGTCTATTATCACAAAAGACAAACAAAAATAAAACAAACAAACAGTAAGAGACAAGGCAATTAACACCGGTAGCCTGCCCAGGAGCGATGCAGTGGCTGAACTGTGCAATGGTAAATTCAACTAGAAATGTGTCCATAGGACACGGGTGCCCCCACACTCAACCAATTTGTCAATCTTATGTCTCTAGGTCAAATATTTTTTTTGGCTACATGTGCCCAAGTTGAAAACTAAAATCTTTTATTAAGAAAAGGGCAAATACTACAAATACTGAAGAAAGCCACAAGAAAACCCCAAGGTGCATAAGGACACATGCTGACCAACATTCTTGTAAACTTTCAGGCCTACAGGTCATAAACTTTTTGAGTTACATGCAACACAAGTTGCTGATCAACATTTCTGTATGTTTCATGACTCTAGGTCAAATATTTTTTGAGTTATGTGCAACACAAGTTGAAAATTGGAAATTCTTACTAAGTCAAGGGCAATAACTCTAAAAATACTAAATATATCCACATGAAAATACCCAGGTGCACAACTTCACATGCTGATCAACATTCCTGTAAGGTTTCATGACTCTAGGTCAAATATTTTTTGAGTTATGTGCGACACAAGTTGAAAATTGGAAATTTTTACTAAGTCAAGGGCAATAACTCTAAAAATACTAAATATATCCACATGAAAATACCCAGGTGCATAACTTCACATGCTGATCAACATTCCTGTCAGGTTTCTTGACTCTAGGTCAAATATTTTTTGAGTTATGTGCGATGCAAGTTGAAAATTGCAAATTTTTACTAAGTCAAGGGCAATAACTCTAAAAATACTAAATATATCCACATGAAAATGCCCAGGTGCACAACTCCACATGCTGATCAACATTCCTGTAAGGTTTCATGACTCTAGGTCAATTACTTATTGAGTTACGTGTGACACAAAAAGGGAACGGATGGACGGACAAGGGTAAATCTAAATGCACCCCCCCCCCCTATAGTGGGGGCACAAAAAGGATTACTGTAGTGATCAAAAGTGAAAACTACCAACGCCACCACCACATCTTTGACTCACTTTTATAGTCAGTTCATGAGAGCTAATGGAAAGAGCAAAATCTCTTAAGCTCCCAGCACAGACTTAAACTGTATTAGGTCCTCAACACTAAAATTATTAGTATCAATAATCCTGAAAGACTAGAAAATATTGCAAACTTAAGATGAAATACCTTTAACTTGAAAAAGAGAATAAAATCTATATGTATATCGTTTACTCCTAATATACCTGAATTATAGTATCGCCACTAAGAATGTTGCTACCTTTGGCACGGTCTAATACACAGTCGCCATGTAACACTGGAATAAACCCGTTCTTTATCAAATCCGTTACAGATTCTATATCACGCTTCACAACTTCACCATTTTCTGTCACCCAGCCTCCACATACCTGTAAATATATATAACAAAGAAGAAAATTTGTGTCTTGAGGTAGAAGTTTTCATTACAAACCTTTTTTATGCACAGGTATTCAAACTCATTTATCAATGTTACAGCATTGCAGCTTATAAGTTTTATGTCTGCCCACTAAGCTCAATAGGGAGAGCATTGGACTTGTATTGCAGGGGTCACTTGTTTGGTACTTGTGCTAGGCGTAGTTACTCCAAGACCTCGGACATGGAGTCTATAAGTCATTTGCTTCTCAACACTGAATCAAAATCATGTTGAGATTAAAAGTAACTACATGAATACTCACTGGCTAGTTATCCAGGAGACAGTGGATGAACCGACCACCAAGATATGACTAAACAAATGAGTTAAAATCCGCATTCAAAACAAACAGACTTCTAAAGTTCATGTACATGTCTTACAACCCTAACAAAAACATGCAGTTGATATAATGACATTCACAATCTTCAACTTTTTCAGATTTGTAACTCCTGAGTTTTCTATTAAATGCATTTTTAAGTGCTGAACATATACATGTACAAGAGAATGAAGTACATGTATTAACCCCTTCACCTGCAAAAGTTATCAGCCATTGCCAACCAGTATAGAGCCAGGCCAGCTTGCACTTCCATGCAGTCTGACCTGAGGTTCTATACTGTTGGCAGCTCAATTTTTGTATTTTGATATTAAAATCCCTTGAATTTTGAATGGACTGTCTAAAATGACAGGTCCATTATAGAAATATAGCAGTTTAAGGGTAAAAATTCCATTTCCAGGATGTAGCTACCTGGCTCAAAATTTTCTGAGAGCCTCGACAATCTAGTAAGTCCCTGGGCTATTCCCTTGGGTTGGAGGGACAGGAACAACTTGCTGGCGAATAACTAACTTGATAACAATCATCATATCTTTTACTTACTGATAAGCCTACAGCAGGAATATTATGTTTCAGCAAACTATTGACCACATGGTGATTTAACTGTAAAGATAAAAGCTATTTCTATAAATTTTAATGACATAAATTATGTACTTGAATAAGCAAAATACAACAAAATCCAAAAAATATGGCAAAATCTGTTTGAAAGATAGCTGGTTTTGATGACAGAGAGACAAATCAATCCCAAGCTTCTTTCACGTTTTGACCAAATGGAATAACTGTATAAGTGCTTAAGTAGAGACGCCGAAATATTGGCCAATTTCTAGTGCAAATATCAACCAACCTTTCATTAAATTCTACCCTTGCACGAATCGCTAATATCTTCACACGAAATGTCTAGAATTTTTAAATTTTTGACATATGTGAATATCTACTTATACAGCAATTACATAGCAGGGCATTTACCTATCTTTGTATCTTTGTGGAAATTATTTGAATAAATTTACAACAGCCATGTCTATAGAAAACATACATACATCTATTATTCAATAAAAATCTATAAACAATTTTTTAAATAATTTAACATAAATTAACATACCATAGTAACAGATTTCCTTGTGAGACAGAAACCTGTCTTAACAAGCTCTATATCATTCCCATCCTTTATATGATGCCAGCCAGAGTTGACCTTGAATTCTTTAGCTTGGTGATGGCCAAATGACCTATACTTACAATAATAGTGAAACATGTTTCAGACATGATTGCCTAAATCTAACTACAATGTATAATATTATACAAATGAGCATATGCCATATTATATTTTCAAATTTATTTTACAATTAAGTGAGGTGTATAAACATTCTTGCAAAAATGCAATATTAAGGTGTACATGGCTAAATTATACCATAATGCATTGTTTGTTTGTTTGTTTTGGGTTTTACGTCACATCGACACAGTATAGGTCATAATGCATTGTATATGTAGCAATAAATTACAGCACCAATAAGGCAGGGTAATTTGCAACCTGAAAAAATGAGTCCATTTCTATATATATACTAGGGGTTATCCAAAAATTCGTGGACTTTCTTTTTTGCCTAAAATATATTTAAGATATTAATTTGAAATTCTTACACTGCTTAGAAGAATTAATAACAAATAAACACATAAAAATTCATGTGAGTAGCTTTTTACATTCCAACAATATTTAATTTTACATAAACACATGTCAACGACAGCGGCGCACTCAAAAAAATTATTGACGTCAACGTCATAATATTAACGTACAACTTGTGCTTCAACATTGCGCAGTCAATGACTGTTACTGCTTCTCAATGTAATGTCCATCACTAAATTTCTTATGCCACTTTAACACTAATGATTGTGAAATTTTCTTTTCTCTGTTCGTCTGCTGATTTTTATAAAATGTTTTATAGGTGTCATCCCCAAATTACAACAAAAATTTATTATTGTTATATGATCTTGCGATTTTCTAATTACCGCGTGTCCGTCATTTTCCCGTTGTAAACAATAAAGGCGTCTGGCGTTTCTAGCGATATCAACAAAAATAAACGGAAATGACGTAAACATGCGATGTTCAGCAGGTTTTCTACATTATTTTTTTAGTTTTGTTTTAGCAAAAATATATGATGACTTACTGCGTTTTTCTACCGTGCGCCGGGTGCCGTGTATGTGCTTATTTAAAAGCAATATAAAATCATTATTTATGGACACAATTGACTGTTTCTTTCAAAATGTGTTGATAATATTCTACAATGTATGCTGATAAAATTTCATGACAATACACGTTGATGTTCAAGAGATATTTAACAAGAGGGCCATGATGGCCCTGAGGTCGCTCACCTGTATATAGGCCCCCCCCCAACCCCCCAAAGGTTGCAGGGCCAATTTAACCCAAGGGCTTTTATTTGCACAAAGTTGATAGACACCCATAAGAAGATGTTTCATGCTAAACATCTAAGCTTTAGCTCATTGGGCTTTTTAAAAGAAGATTTTTTTTTAAGTTTTTACTATACACATATAGTTAAAAACAATGACACCCCTGGGGCTGGGCCAGTTTTGACCCCAGGGCTTTTATTTGAACAAACTTTGTAGACACTTACTAGAAGATATTTCATGCTTAATATCTTAACTCTAGCTATTTGGGTTTTTTCAAAGAAGATTTTTTAAGTTTTTGCTATACACATATTAGGAAAATCAATGACCCCCCGGGGCTGGGCCAATTTTGACCCCAGGGCTTTTATTTGAACAAACTTGGTAGACACTTATAAGAACATGTTTCATGCTAAATATCTTAGCTCTAACTCTTTTGGTTCTTTAAAAGAAGATTTTTTAAGTTTTTACTATATGCATATAGGGAAAATCAATGACCCCCTGGGGCGGGGCCAATTTTGACCCCAGGGCTTTTATTTGAACAAACTTGGTAGACACCTATTAGAACATGTTTGATGCTCAATATCTTAGCCATAGCTCTTTGAGTTCTTTAAAAGAAGATTTTTTAAGTTTTTACTCTATGTATATTGGGAAAATCAATGACCCCCTGGCGCTGGGCCAATTTTGATCCCAGAGCTTTTAT
Organism: Ruditapes philippinarum; assembly: GCF_026571515.1. Lineage (NCBI taxonomy): Eukaryota > Metazoa > Mollusca > Bivalvia > Venerida > Veneridae > Ruditapes > Ruditapes philippinarum. The sequence continues at coordinate 37,631 of NW_026857648.1, forward strand.
TTGAACAAACTTGGTAGACACTTATTAGAACATGTTTCATGATAAATATCTTAGCTCTAACTCTTTTGGTTCTTTAAAAGAAGATTTTTTAAGTTTTTACTATAATATGCATAAAGGGAAAATCAATGACCCCCTGGGGCGGGGCCAATTTTGACCCCAGGGCTTTTATTTGAACCAACTTGGTACACACCCATTAGAACATGTTTCATGCTAAATATCTTAGCTCTAGCTCTTTGGGTTCTTTAAAAGAAGATTTTTTAAGTTTTTACTATATGCATATAGGGAAAATCAATGACCCCCCGGGGCGGGGCCAATTTTGACCCCAGGGCTTTTATTTGAACAAACTTGGTAGACACTCACTAGAAGATGTTTCATGCCAAATATCTAAGCTCTAGCTCTTATGGTTTTTTAAAAGAAGATATTTAAAGTTTTTTCTTTCGGTTGCCATGGCAACCAGAGTTCTGCATGGAATTAAATTCTTTGAACAATTTTTAAAGGTGACCACCAAAGGAACATTCCTGTGAAGTTTGGATGAAATTGGCTTAGTGGTTTATGAGGAGATGTCATTTAAAGTAAAAGTTTACCGACGGACGACGGACGGACGACGACGGACGGACGATGGACGGACGCCAGACGAAAAGCGATCACAAAAGCTCACCCTGTCACTTTGTGACAGGTGAGCTAAAAAGTCCACGAACTTTTAAATAACCCCTCGTATATATAGGACAATTGAGTAAGTCTGATCTTATGTAAGGGGAACTTATACTTACATTTACAAGAATAAGAGTATTCTCAATACTATCATAGCATTACAATGCTGAACATATTGTATAACATAGGTTTACAAATTTTAATCTTAAGATTCATTGTACCAGAACAAAACAAGTTTATATAATTATATTAGATTTGAGAGCTTAATTCTCAATCAAAATTATTCTTTTGTTTTGTTAAAATAGATGATTTAAGAAGACAGTAATGCTATCATCTATTCTCAGTGCTTGACAGATAGTAAAGGAGCATAACTCTGTAAAATAGCAAGTCTGAGTTATAGAACATGTGCGCCATCATGCAAGGATAATCACAGATAATAAATGTGTGAAGTTTCAGTCCATTCACTTTTAAATATTACACAGTAGTTTTGGAAATACC